>NW_017307161.1:163612-182786 GCF_000935625.1 Nanorana parkeri | reverse complement strand
TATTTATTCAGAGCTTCTTTGACTGTTGAACGTCCCTGCAGACAGGGGAAGAATGACTGCAATAATGCATTTCCTCTCTCTGCAAACATTATTAGACATTATCCATTAAAGACAAACTGGTTGCAAACATGTAGGCATGAAAGTAATTCTTTGAGTGTCAGACCAAAAAAGTCCAGCTCTGGCAGTAAAATGCTTTCCTGGTTTTAGAAAAAAAGCCAAAAGATGTGTCTAGATGTAAAAAAAAAAAAGTATTATGGCCTTGAAAAAGAAATACCTTTAAATATAATATGATTTTTATCTTTTTGTCTTTCCTAATCCCAATTCCCTTTAAAATTGTACCCATACAACTGATTTTAGGCATGCAGCTGTTCAGTTGTGTGTGTGTGTGCAAGGAACTGTGGTTAATTACTACATTATGCAGAAGAGCAGCAAAGCAGGGAGCATGTACTTTGTTTGGCCCAGCCAATGGCAGCTGTGTTGGGGTGCATGTTGTCTATTATTGCTATTACTATTATCTCTTCTTTAAAAAATCATCTTCTAAACTCCTATATTTCTATGTTAAATCTAACATTCTAATATTCTCATTTCTGTGCATCATAAACAATTGCAATTCCTTTTTCTTAAACAAATACTGTTTTCAACGTATTTTTATTGTTTCTTGCATCCCAGTGCTGCTGATCTCCTTCGGCCTCGTTCATCCTCTTCCCTTGATGTGTCATGCTAATTAATTTTAAATAATAAATACATCATATCTTCTGTTTCACTCTCTCCTACCCTTAAAGTAGAACAGAGGCCAAAACCTTTTATTTAGTTAGGGAGTATGGGAGGGTTATAACCCCTGTTTTTTTACATCTGTGTCCTTTTGGATTTCCCTTCACCTCCTGTCTGGTAACCACAGCAGGAATTCGGAGGAAATCCTTCCAAAGTGAGGGAAATCCCTGTTGCTCTTAGTAAGGTCACCAGAGCTATTTTTCCCATTGGAAGATTTCCCATCTATTCCTGTTCTGGCGACAACCCAAAATGTGGCTTTTCTTTCACTTTTAATGATAATGGTCATCAGGAAAAATAGACGGATTGAATTTCCCTAATGGAAACTCAGACAGCAGCTAAAACCTGACAGGTGCTCTAATACCTCTTTAATCTATCCAAAGTGTACTTTTGAACATTTTATGATTTTCCTGGAGATACGGGTGAGATCATTCATATTATTAATGCCCAGGTCTCTGTGCTGGCTGGTATATAAGGAGATGGACATACATGATATTTAAATATAGTATGGGGATCTTGACAATGCAGCAGAGAACAAGAGACTTTGCTCCCCAGGACACATGGACATCAATACCTTCCGCATAAAGAAAATATACGCTTTAAAGTGACATTAAAGGCTTTTTTTTTCCCCCACCCAATGTTAGTGTCAGGACTTACCTTAAATCATGCCACTTTACTGTCCTTTTCAGATGTCCCTCCAGCGCTGGTGCGGGTCTCCAATCCAGCGCTGACTCCTCTATCCTCCTCTTCTCTGATGTCCCACGGTGTCTCTGCGGCTGCACGCGTCCATAGACTTACCTTGCGTCTCTCCTCGTCTCCCGTCCGAAAATCCAAACTGCGCCTGCCCCAAGATGCTTTGTGGCCGCCCGAGCAGTTTCAGATTTTCGGACGGGAGCGTGCGGCGAAGACAGCGGTAAGTTTAAACCGCTTTTAAAGTGTTTTTTTTTTTTACTTTTTGCATATATCTACTGCTTGCTAGCAGTAGATATATGCAAAATTAGTCAGGCTTTAATAACCCTTTAAGTCCACCATGGTATAGCACAGATATGAAGCACAAATATGTGTATATATAGGAGCTACCTATTGAAGCATGATGAATATGATGGCTGATTATACTTACACCGCACATGATGCGAGTGACGATCCCACTTTAAGGATTGATAAGAAACTAGAGGATTATTATTTCCACATACCAGTTGGAATGACACTGGAATGGGTGATCATAGTTTTCATCAGTTGTGTTGTTTATGGATATATATTTGGCCCCAATTGAACTTATAGCACACATTACCCAAATTTGAAGGAGACTTTGTCCTTTAGTAACAGAAGATCTAGATTGTACAAGGCGACTGACACATATTTTATATGATAAAATGATTTATGTATCCTAGTTGCTCTATTGAAGTTGGCACCAGGTTTCTTCCAGGTGGCAGAGATGTTAATAGAGTGAAAACCACATGAAGTCACTTACTTAATACCTCATTTAGAACCTACTCACAATACGAGGGTAGTTTTGAAAGAAAATCTGACAACTGTCCCTGTCACTTTAAAACAAGGCAGGTAGCTTACTTAGTATCTTGATATAATCATCCACCTGGGAGATGAATGCATTTTTCTTGAATGTTTATGAAAAATAAGAATGAGTTCCCTCTGACACTTCTCTTGGTTTTTCCTGTTTTTTGGGTCAAAATGAGGTATGCAGAGCATTATGGGTTGTAGCAAATTCAACTATTACAAAGTGAATTGAAATTCAATTTGATTAAATGAATTTGAATTCTAGAAATCTGGTCAGATTCATTTTTGACCTGAATCTGAAGGTTGACAATATTTCACACCATACAATATCTCTTACCTTAATATTTAGAACATTCAGTTGTATCAATCTGTTTTTAATTTTGTGAAATCAGCATCTGGCACTTACCTTGATGCTTCAAAAGTTCTTGTAGAAAACATATTCTGAGGGTACATTTAGGTTATCATTGCTGACTTCATTTAAATATACTAGTTGACCTGTTCCCATATGGAGTCAATGCTTTTGATCTTTTTTACCTGACTTTGCTGTGACTACTGTTCTGGGTCAGTGACTCAAAGTAGTGAATCTAGACACAGCCAGGTAACCTGAATTTTGAGAAGGAAATCATCAATGGCAGCCTACACTGTACTTTAAAGTCTTGTTACTGTTGGCTAAATGTATCTTCATTTTTTTTCCAACATATCCAATGTTTACACTATGAAAATGCATAACAGGAATAGTTAAAATATTTGGTGAATTTCTTTTCTTGTGTAAAATGGATGAAGAAGGCTAAGCAAGTGATAAAGCAGATTTTAAAGAAGAACTGCTAATGTTAAGGTTTTTGTTTTGTCAAGAGGGCTTAAATAAAGCAGTTTTACTCACCCGATCCTTAGTCCTGTGGCGATCGGCACTCACCCCTCTCTCCCTCCGCTTAGGCGGTGGAATGTCCCTCAGCGTTCTCATGTCTAATGCAGGTCAATGGACCTTCATGAGATGCAATGACGTCAGCCGTCCTTAGATTGCCATAGGCTAGGGTAAGGGTCAGTGGATACTGGTGTAGCAGCTCAAAGGGAGCTGGCGGGCCCAATGATGAGTAAATCTGCTTTTTTTGAGTCCCCTATACAAAATGAGCAGTTAACCCTTGTAGTGCAGGGGTAGCGCCACTGCAAGCGTAAAGCTGGCCATACACTATGTGAAATTCGCACAGTGGGTGCCACGGTTAGCACTCTTCTGGACGGCATCCCTCGATCAGAAGATCGAAAGAGCCAGAAGGAAAATCTTCAGCTAAAAGGAGGTTGCATCCAATCATCTGCAAGCTCTGTTTGGGTATTCTGCTGTCAGAATGCAATGAAAACAGCAGGGGATGAATTAATGGATGGAGGAATCTGTTATATTTTCTTTGTTCAGGTCGCAGGTTGAATGAAGAACACATAACAGTGTATGGCCAGCTTAAGTTTGTGATTTTCCCAGAGTTCTTCTTTAAAGCATTTGCTTTTCTATGTCAATGAGATTGAGAAACTGAGCTGTTTGTACAGAATTGTTCATCCTAATAATTATAAATAAATAGAACAAAAAGTGAACAAAATGTGTATACAAGCTACTCCCTTGATGGCATCTCGTGCATATAATTTATTTTAAATGCTGATTTGTATTTTGTCCCTGTGGTTACACAAACATTATAAAAGCTTATAGAAATCTTGCTTTTTGTTGTGTTTTGTGTGCTTTAAACAGAGCATAGAAATACAGGTTGTCTGAGCACCGTAATTACCAGACAAGGAGTGAATCCCCAAACTGACAACAAATATGATACAATCACGAGCTGGGAGTCAGTCAGGGTTCCAGAGAAAACTGCCAATGAGAAAACCTCTCTATAAAGAACTGGATCCATGGAAAAAAAACCTCTTCATGCAACACATGCCAGTGTACAAGCAAAACACAGGGAGCATGCAAGAGTCCTATTCATTTTTCAACAGCACAATGAACATTGCACATTAATGATATTCTGTTTGGAGGATTAAAAATAGTTACATGGAGATAAAGCAAGCTTCTCTCTAAATACTGATTAATAATCATTTTGTCTCTCCCTGAGGAAAACAACGTTGTTAATTAAAAACTGCTTTCTTCTGTTTGCATGTATTATTTTTTAGGCCAGTAAATCTATCAGCTTGTTGTTGTATTTACAGTACTAAGAAGAATGTATTGAACCAGTGAGAATTTCAAGTGATGAATGATGATTCTTTTTATAACTTCAGGCATATGGACCTTCTTCTATGGGTATTCGTATGTGGTAGCATTCTGTGCCTTCATTCTCAACTTGATCAAACATTGATTAGATTACTTGTCGGAAAGATGCTAAAAGTATTCGTAAAGATAGCCAGACTTCTTCTCAAATGGAGGGGGTAGAACTTCTGCTAACAGGGAATGTGATGACAGGAGGAGAGAGCAGAGAGATGAGCTCATGAGTCTGCTGCTGCTTCTCCTTTACTGTCCAATCACATTCTGAATGTAGGTAGGTGGCCTAGATGTTTTTGCTTAACTAAAGCAGAGAAGACAGTGTGGTGTTAATACCTCTGGTAGATGTCAATATTTACAGGTGTTATATGTATAATACTTTCTATATTCTGACAAGTTAGTTCCAGTTCTTGTTCCTCTTATGATATACTCAGAGGTTTGCACATGTATTATGTATTCTTTACTTGTTAAAAAAGCACTCTATAACTATGCTGCCTCCCAGACACAACAAGTTGCCTGCACCTTTTCTGGAAGTAGAAGGATAGTGTATTTTCTATAGTCTACCAACAGCAGCATAATAGCAAATCCACAGTATAATGTATAGCTTCATTTAGAGAGTTGTTTTTTCCTGAGTTTGATGCTTTAACAGATGAAGAGGTCTACTGGAGACCAACTAGTAAAAAAAAGTCCATATTAGAGTAAGAGTACAATGCCAAGCCAAAATGGAACTGCAGCAGCCAAAAAAAAATGAAACAAAACTCAGTTAGGGTGCTACTGGCACCAAACAGGCTGTGAATTTAGAATCAGCCTCTCAAAAATATTCAGGCCGAATACACATGTACTACAGGAGATTCATACAAACTGGAATGCATAGTTTCACACACACAGAACAAGTACTGCTATAGTTATAGCTCAACACAGCACATTGTAAACTATGCTGCATGTTCTACAATAATGCACGGTGTCGTAAATGCAAGAAAATAGGACAGTGAAAAAAATCTGCCATACTTCGAGTGCTAGGCAGATTCCTAAAGTTATTGCCCCAGATGTTACCGTCTTCACTGTAGATAAATATCATACTTCCATTCCAGATCATTTTTTGTGCACTGTAACTATTTCTACTGCTTCTGCTAACAAAGGCTACTTTATTATTTTGATGCTTGATACAAGGTCTGCTTTCTCTATTCTGTCTGAGGAAATCTACTTAGCAAAATTATCACTTATTGCACCTAGCTTGAAACTGGTTAGTTATCTGAGAGACCCTGTTCATGTGCTTGGCTTCCTGCCATTGACTGTAAAATTTCAATCAACTAGTATGAAAGTGCAATTCTACATTGTAAAAAAAAAGGCATTGCTGTACTATGGAGGGATGTTCTTGCTATAAAGCCAATAGCCAAACTCAGGAAACAAAATGAGCACTGTTCTATAGGGATGAGCTTTGGGTTCAGGTTGAGGTTGGGTTTGAGATGAACCCAACCCATCCAACATGGACCAATGAACTAATGTGGCCATTCGCCAACATAGCAACCAACCACTAATAATGCACTTTCTGACCTCTGAACTTAGATCAGGTGGCTTAGAATGACCAATAATGGGGGCTTTGTTATGTTCCTCACTATTTGAATAACATCAATCCTAGTTAGACCTGGAGTTCCACTTGGACTAAGTGGAATATCTTTGTTAATGATGCAGAGCCATTGCAAGATCATTCTATCAGTATACACATCTATGGCAGCAGAAAATGGCTATCCTGCCTTTAATTCAGCAGCTATGATCACTTGTAAGCCTTTTAGTTACAGCCTTGTCATACCTACCTGCCGTGTTAGTTTAAACAAGGCAGGGATGGCCTTTTGAGGAAAAAAAAATGATTAATACATGAAAAAAGATTAAACAATGCTAACCTGTAAATAGTGTAAATAATTAAAGCATACAAAATAGTAGTGCAGGGTTGAAAAATGTATTGACCAGCATTTGGCTCTTAGCACTATACTAGCTCAGGTTTCTGCTATTTATATGTCATTAAAAGACTGTTGCCTCTAACTCCTCTAACTAAAAACAAATCTGTGGCACAACTCAGCTGTACAGCAGATCTTCTACTTGTGGTTATATTAGCATTTCTCCTCCCTTGCTGCAGCATGCTCTGTTCTAGAACTTGGAAGTATAGGCATCACTGGAACTCAATTGCTTGTTTATATGGTACCTACATGATATGTCCCCTCCCAGTCTGTCAGTCATGCTCATTATTTAGCTGTGCTCAGACCAACATCTGCTGCCTGAGCATTAGGTTAGTCTCCAAACCCCGGTCCATGTTATTTCCTGTGTTCCTGTTTCATCATTTACCGACTTCAGCTTGTATTTGATTATACTTTTTTGTAGCCACCCCTGACCTTTTGTCTGCTCATGTTTCTGATATTACCTGTCAACCACACTCCACTCTGGTTATACTCCTATTCAGTCTGAGTGTCTGAGGTCTGCAACCTTGTGCACCCACTAGTAAAGTATATCACTCCTTGTGGGGTGCTCTGGTCAAGATCTGGTGTGTGTGTGTGTGTGTGTGTGTGTGCTCATCACCTCTGTGAGGCCAGCATCTAAGCTAGTGACCTTATCTCATTTTGTTTTACTTTTTGTATAGGGACAAGGTGGTGTTTAGGCCTATAACTTTTTCTTTTCATGTTTTTAAAGCTATTACTAAGCTTGTGTTGCCGTTCCTGTCCATGTTTGCATCAACAGGACAGAGACAGCTTCACAATGAAAAAAAAATAATTAAAAGAAAATACATTTGTAAATACAAAGTAAAAAAAACTATTACCTCTGTGTAGAACATCTACCTCTCACTTCAAGCCTTTCTGACCTTTTTTTAAATAAAGCGGATTGCTTAAATTTAATGGCAGCTATGGTAATGGGGTAAAAATGTGGTGCTTTGGTACACACAACTGGAACATATAAGTATGTGGTGATATGCTGCAAACAGTGGGTAGGTTTGCCTGCATCAGCAAAAAGTGTCAAACCAAAACCCTCTTGTGGAAGGCCAGCCAGTATATGCCCTTAGGTTTCTCCCTACAGCTATGCCTCCAGTGGGGGAGATCCCGTCACCAACAGGAAATTAGGCAGTTTCTTTGCACCACACCCTCAGAGTGCATCATGTTGGACCAATAAATCTTGCATTACTTATGACAAATCTACTGTAAGAGTCGAGTGCCATCTGCACATGCGCCAGCAGCACGTAGCCTCACGAACCGGAACAAATCTGCGCCAACTGCGCATGTGCCATTGGCGCGTCTTTGCTCCAACCCACACATGCGCGGACGGCACGATTCAGCAAGGCGGGAAAGCGCCAAAGAGGTGCACAGGAAGTGACCTAGACCTCAATTATCACTTCCCCTATTTAAGCCCAGCCTGGACACTGCCAAATTGCTGGATTATCTTCAGTCTCTCCTTGCTCCTGTGCTGTGTGTTATCTGTTTGGACGTGTTGTGACCCGGAACCCTAGTGACTACTCTTGCCTGCTTCCTGCCCTTGACTTCGGATTCGTATACTGACCATTCTTCTGCATTGCCCTATTGTACTTTGCTGCCTCATTGGAACCGACCCCGGCTTGGAACTTGACCATTCTTCTGCTTTGCCCTTTTGTACTTGGTTGCCAGTTTGGACTTGACCCTGGCTTTGGATTTAGGCTTGCACGGTGCTCCACACCACCGGCACTCGTGCCACTCGGTGTCCGCCAGGTCTCTGTATCCATCCCCAGAGGCCTCAAGACCCGAGGTGCATAGGAGGCCTCCTCACTACTACAGTCTCACCTCAGGTACGGGACATCTACCATCAAACACACTCCACCACTTCAGCTAGTGCTATTTCCTGATTTTGATTTCTTGGTAAGAGCTTGCTATTGATATTATAGGGATGACCTGTCAACTGTCAATTTGCTTTAACATTAAAGTGACATTAAACCCTCAGATTTTTTAACAAAAAACAATACTGTAATGTGTGCCTTACTGTAATCCATGGTAGTTTCCCTTCTCTTTGCTGCTCTTCCTTTTAAATCCTCATGTCTTCTCATGCTGGAGGAGAACTTCCCTTTGCAGCTCAGGGCCTCTTCCTGTAGTGCTTGCTCAGGTTACAAGCCTATACAAACCTATACACAGACACCTTGTATCCATTCCTGAGACAAGGCAGTCTGCTGCAAAACAGAAGTTCTGCAGAGCATGAGAACAGATACAGATTTAAAAGGAAGAGCAGCAAAGAGAAGGGAAACAACCATGGATTACAGTAAGGCACACATTACAGTATTGTTTTATGTTAAAAAATCTGAGGTCGAGTTGTGGAATAAGGTCGCAGCACACGTGGAGTTGTAGCCGGTGGAGAGCAGAGACATCATGACTTAGCAGGACGTTGAAAACGAGCTGTTGGATTACGAAGAAGATGACGAGCCGCAGCAGTCAACTGAAACACCGGCACCCACTGCCAGGAAGGAGGTGAAGGGCTCCTACGTGTCCATCCACAGCTCCGGATTCAGAGACTTCTTGTTAAAACCTGAACTGCTCAGAGCCATTGTGGACTGCGGGTTTGAACATCCCTCAGAAGTACAACACGAATGTATACCTCAAGCCATGCTCGGCATGGACATCTTGTGTCAGGCCAAATCCGGTATGGGTAAGACTGCGGTCTTTGTCCTGGCCACACTTCAACAGATCGAGGCAGTGGAAGGACAAGTATCGGTTCTCGTAATGTGCCACACGCGTGAGCTCGCCTTCCAGATCAGCAAAGAATATGAAAGATTCTCAAAGTACATGCCTACTGTAAAGGTGAGCGCTTTTATCCGGACCTCTTGGGGTGTCTGTCACGCCACGGACCTTGTGCCCACGTACAGTACAGCGAGTCATTTTGATGGTTAACCCCAGTGATCTTCTCTTCAATCCAGGTTGCTGTTTTCTTTGGAGGCCTTTCCATCAAGAGGGATGAGGAGACGATCCAAAAAAGCTGTCCACACATCGTGGTGGGAACTCCGGGCCGGATCCTGGCGCTGGTCAGGCAGAAGACTCTGAACTTGAAGAATGTCAAACACTTTGTCCTGGATGAGTGTGATAAGATGTTGGAGCAGCTCGACATGCGCCGAGACGTTCAGGAGATTTTCCGCCTCACCCCTCATGAGAAACAGTGCATGATGTTCAGTGCCACCCTCAGCAAGGAGATCCGTCCAGTCTGCAGGAAGTTCATGCAGGACCCTATGGAAGTGTTCGTGGACGATGAAACCAAGCTGACCCTTCACGGTTTGCAGCAGTATTACGTCAAACTAAAGGACAGCGAGAAGAACCGGAAACTGTTTGACTTGTTGGATGTGCTGGAGTTCAATCAGGTGGTCATCTTTGTAAAGTCCGTGCAGAGGTGTATAGCGCTGGCACAGCTCTTGGTGGAACAGAACTTCCCAGCTATCGCAATCCACAGAGGGATGCAGCAAGAAGAGAGGCTCTCGCGATATCAGCAGTTTAAGGATTTCCAGAGGAGAATTCTTGTGGCCACCAACCTTTTCGGACGAGGCATGGATATAGAAAGAGTTAATATAGTCTTCAACTACGACATGCCGGAGGACTCCGACACCTACCTGCATCGGGTGGCTCGCGCTGGAAGATTCGGAACAAAGGGTTTGGCCATAACGTTTGTATCCGACGAGGAAGATGCCAAAATCCTCAACGACGTCCAAGACAGATTTGAAGTCAACGTGGGCGAGTTACCCGATGAGATAGACATATCCACTTACATTGAACAGAGCCGATAACGCTGCCCCCCCCCTCCTCCTCCTCCCCTGCGGTCCTGCTAGAACGTCTTCGTGGTGGTCTGATTAGTCTCTGCTCTCGTCTGGCTGCACACACATGACGGGGATGTTTCAGTTTTACCATACCTGGGATTTTTTATTGAGTTTGGTTTTGTGTAAAGAAGGGAAAGAAATTAAACTTTTTTTATTGTTTAAAAAAAAAAAAAAAAATCTGAGGGTTTAATGTCACTTTAAATGATTTTTACTGTAAATGTTCAAAAACTTCATTTGTCGCACTGGTTAGAAAATGTTGATCTCTAAGCCAGAGCTACAATTTTGCACATGAAGCACACCCTTCAGCCTAATCAAGATCAAAATCAGTCACCTGGTTAAAAATGTTTTATTCTTTTGTGATTGGAGTTGCAGTCTGGGCTGCTTACAGTTACCCTTAAAGTAGTACTAAGGGCTAGGCATCTTTTACCTTAATACATTCTCTGCATTAAGGTAAAAAAACACCCAGCACCTTTTCATGTCACCCTGTCCCCAAATACTTACCTCCAGACACTTGTCATGTCCACCAAGTTTGGAAGATATTGCCGTTCCCCGAATTTACGTTTACACCTTGGCAGCTGTTTTGCGCAGATTGTAGTTCATTGAAGTTAATGAAGAAAAACGAGCTGTAATATGCAAAAAACAAGCTCCTGTACTTTTTCCAGTGACAGGCATTTTGCTTGTTGCGACAAAACACTCAGATGTGAACAGGGCCATAGAAAAGAATGGGATTTTTTTAAGGGCACATTTTTTGAGCATTTTTTTAGGGTAGAAAAGGCACTACAAAACGCTCAGTGTAAAGCAGGTCTAAAGACGCTCACTTTATTTGTAATTGAAGCTATCCCTACAAATCTAATAGAACAAGAATGTTTTTCCAAACTTTTGCCACAAAGGAAAAAATAGGACTGTTGTCCTTAAATTGCAGTTCAAGCCAAAACATGGGGGTCTATTCACTAAGCTGCCGAAGGATCTAGCCGTAGCTTCGCCTAGCTCTGCCCAGCTGTCAGAAGCAGGCTGTCTGCCGGCCATTCGGCCAGCTTCGGCTTTCACCTCGGCTCAGTGGAGTCGAGGCATCTGTCTTCGGCTCGACTGAGCCGCTCGGCCAACTTCGGGAGCTGAACCGAAGGGGTCCTGGGGCCGAATCTAGCCGAAGGATCAGCCGAAGCTACGGCTAGATCCTTCGGCAGCTTAGTGAACAGACCCCCATGTCTTGGCTTCAGCTGCAATTTAAGGACAACAGTCCTATTTGTTCCCTTGTGGCAAAAGTTTGGAAAAACATTCTTGTTCTATTAGATTTGTTTTATTCTGACGGCAGCAGAACCGCCTGGCCAATAGAAAACAGTTGGGTGGAGCTAGCTATCACTGCTAGCTCCGCCCAATCGGTTTCTTTTTAATTTTTTCTACTTTTTTACGTTTCTCTATTCTGCTGGGTACCACAGAGGTACGGGGCAGAATAGCCGAGCCGAATGCCGCATCTAGCCGCAGCAAGCCGATGTACGGCTGATTTTAGTCGGTGTACGGCCGTACAAGCCTGAAGTGAATAGCCGAACAGTGTTCGGCTCACTTCACTTCAGGTCGGTTATTCACTCAGCTGCCTATGGTTTTTTTTTCTAGTTTTGGATAAAATACAGAGGGATTAGAACATCTGTTCAGTTTTTGCTGTTGTCTATGTCTCCACTAGGGAGATTCCCACTCCCTATTTGTCCTTGTGACCATTGTCATTGAAAGTGAAAGAAAATCCCACATTTTTGTTGCCGTCAAGTTTTGGCATCAGATCTTTTTTAATAGTATGGCCCCATAGTATAGCTTATACCAGATCCAGTCTTCTGTCCGTAGGTTTGTAACCGATTAGTATCTTTTCTGTCTGGTTGTATTTTCCTCATCTTAGGCTTTGAAATATGTTATATAAGAGACTACTTTTTGGTAGCAATGGTTATTTTGTTACCAGGAGATTACTGACGGTATCTGTTACTGATATCATATCTCCGAGCATAGTGCTAAATGCCACATCCATCAGGCATTTCAGCCTTTTCTATACATAGATTATTATTTTTTTACATACATTATTTATTTAGTTATACTTTTTCATATATAATTTGAGTATTTTCTAAATAATTCCCTAGTACATAAAACTAGAGGACAACATTAAGAGATGATGACAAAATTCCTTTCATTCATTACATTGTATTTATTTATACATTGTGTACATACAGTATATTACTCTGGATTCAGCACCGAGCTTTTAAGGGGATTATCCACAAAGCTGCCGAAGGCAGCCGAGTGAATAACCGAGCCACAGTGAAGGGAGCCGGACAACGTTCGGCTACTCACTACGGCTCAGTACGGCTGATTTCAGCTGTACATCGGCTGAAATCAGCCGTACATCGGCTGCCTTCGGCTGCACTTTGGCCAGCCGAAGATTTTCTGCAGCTGAAGCGCAGATGGACTTCGACTCAGCCGATGCAACATAGGGGCCGAACGGCAGTGAGTGAATAGCTGAATGCCGCCGAGCTGCATTCACCTCGGCTATTCAGCTCGATACCTCTGTGTTACCAAGCAGAATAGAAAATCAATGAAGATAGTTACACAAAAAAAGTGGAAAAAATTAAAAAATAAATAAATAGTAAAATTTATCAATAAATAAAGATTTTTTTTTTAAAAGAAAAAATGTATACTAATAATAAAAAACAAAAAAAAACAATTGGGCGCTGCAAGCAGTGATGTCATGGCCGGCTCTACCCAGTTGTTATTGTTTAATGACAGTTCAGTGTCCCCAGGTCATTTGGGATGCTGATCTGTCATTACAACTGTGTGGAGCCAGCCGTGAGATCAGATTTGCGGGGCGAAAGGGAAAGCATTTGCCTGCGGCTCGGCTGAGTCACTTGGCCGCCTTCGGCTATAGTGAAAGAAAGGTGTCATGAAAAGCATCACCTGGGTTATCACTTACACCCTTTCAGGAAATGGGAAGACAATTAGCAGTGAGCTCCGGCGCTGAACACACATATAGAGATGGGAGGTTCTATCCCCATCCTAATTACAGTTATTTGTAGGCGTTATAGGAGGACTGATGTCATCTTAACTGCACCACTGGCCATCGTGCTAGTACTCTTCTCCCTCAGTTTGGTGGCCTTGTTACAAATACCCATTCTGTTGGCTATATGTGAGTGTGATACCTATTTTTTATCCATTATAAAGACTTTTAATGCACCAAATCTTTTCACTTCCTCTCTGTTTTCAATGATGCATTTTTCAATGCATAGCCTTTTAGAAAGCAAACACATTATACCAAAATTAAAGGTACAGGAGCTACCTGAAGCTGATTGGCCTATCACTATTCAACAGTACACTAACAGGAGTGTGCTATCCTTTCAATGAATGTCACATCAACACTCCAAGCTAAGTAAATAAATAAACATGTAGATGCATAAGTAAGCATGTTAATATGAAAATAAACAAAGCCACTTGTGCTTCATTTACATATAGTATTGCTTCATAATTTAAATTGCTTGTTATTACATAATGCAAACTCTTTAAAGTAACTCTAGCAAGCACATTGGTATGCTTTATCCAATGATCCCTGTGTTTAACATGCCACTAGATGTGTGAGCAGTAACAATTGAAAATGACACGAGAGCTTTTGTAAACTTTTGTAAATCTTGCGTATCAGCCACAGTAAGCACTATACATCTGGAATCAAAGTGCAGAGCAAATGTTGGAAGGGATAATGCACTGGTCATGCAGAATTAGCTGCACAAGTAATAAATCTCATATACATCTTTCCCATGTCAGCCCGATAACTTCTGTTCTCTGTGCATTAGCAGGCCATCAAGTTACCATTAGAAGTAACGCTATGCATACAGCTGCGTATGTTCAGCTTAATGTCCTGGGAGGACATTAACAAGCTGTCCACAATCACAAGCTGCCTTAAAAAGGACCTAACAGTATTCCTAAACTAGCCTTGACCCAGCATAGAGGTCTTAGCTGAGCTTACAAGCTAACATTAATCAAACAAGGCCTCAATTTGTAGATCAATACAAGCCAATTAGACTGCTCCCTGCGGGGGCTGCACTCTTGAGACTGCTGGTGACCTTTGGCCTGTGTATTTTATGGTGCGTGTGCACAGATGCTTCATATAAATGATAGTAACTCACCTTATTTCATTAAGAGCACATGCAGTCATATCATAAAGACAACATTGTTTCAGTGCCGAGTGAATTATGAGTGTTAAATCCTAATCAATACAACATGAGAAAATGCAACAGCTGTATGTGGACATAGCTCTGTTAAGCCTTTTTAATACATCTATTTAGAATAGAAAGTTATGCTAAAGAATTATTTTAATAATATGACAAGCTGCATTTAGCAATACAGTTAAAAACGATTGGTGATAATGCTAAGATGATGCAATGTAGACAACACAATTAGAGCCCAGATTTTGGCTAGAGTTGAGAAAAGTTAGCACTTCTGTCAAGTTTTATTGCTTTCTATGTCCCATTTGGAGACATTTTCTGTTACTTTCTGTCCTGTAATACTTGGACAAGAAATTAGGGTCATGGGTGTCACAAGAACAAGAAAAGACAGACAACAATAAAAACAATATAAACCTCTAAAGGACTCGATCATACCTGCCCTGTTGGGTTGCATTGGGCAGACTGCCCAACCCACTGCCAAAATGTAAACAAGGCAATTTACCTTATGTCCAATTGTTTCAGTTTACACAAACGCAGTGCATTGGTGTGCACAGAAAAAAGTACAACAGGTTGCATTTTTACACAATGCAGCCAATCTCCAAACAGCCTAACTCTCCCTGGCGCTCCGGGAGTCTCCCGCTCCCGGCCGCCAAGGAGAGAAACACTGCTTTTTCCTTTTTTTTTTATTCTGACACAGAGCCATTGCTAGATTCCTATTGGCTATTTCAATTTGCCAAAGCCAATAGCAAACCAGCATTGCACCCGCCCCCTGCTGCAGTTCTCCATCAGGTCCACAACTACTGATTGACAGCAGCAGAGGGCGGGAACAATAGCTAGTTTGCTATTGGCTATTGCAAATTGAAATAGACAATAGGAATCTAGCAATGCATTCCTATGGCCAACATTTTTTTTTTCTATTCTGATGGCTCCGTGTCAGAATTAAAAAAAAAGGAAAAAGCAGTGTTTTTCTCCTTGGCGGCCAGGAGCGGGAGACTCCCGGAGCGCCAGGGAGAGTTAGGCTCTTTAGAGATCAGTGTCCCTGGTTAGCTGTTAACCAGGGACGCTGATCTCTCTGCAAGTGGCCAGAGCAAGCTGGAGCACCCGGGAGAGTTTTTCTTTTTCTTTTTTTGGACGGCAGCAGAACCGCCGGACAATAGAAAACAGTTGGGAGGAGCTAGCTGTCACTGCTAGCTCCACAGAATTGTTTTCTATTTCTTTCTCTCTACTTTTTAAACTATTTTTCTGTTCTGTTCGGTCCCACAGAGGGGCCGAGCAGAAAAGCCGAGCCGAATGCCACTCAGCGGCATTCGGCTATTCACTCACTGCTGTTCGGCATCTATAAGAATAGACCGAACAGCAGCGAGTAGCCTGCCGGAGGTTCGGCTTAGCTGATCCAGATGTTGGATCGGCTGAGTCGAACTCCTTCTGCCGTACCAGCCTGAAGTGAATAGCCGAACAGCGTTCGGCTCACTTCGCTTTAGGCCGGTCATTCACTCAGCTGCCTACGGCAGCTGAGTGAATAGACCCTTTAGTGTGGGACACAATATTAGAAAATAGCCCTGGGCTTATATTTGATAAACTAAAACAATAAAGTGAACAATGAGTGGAGGAGGGATAATGTTTATTTTTATTTTGGTAAAGAGTTTTAAATAAAAATCTAGGTGGATCCTTTTTTAAGTGTTGTTGCAAGGTGATTTTTATTTTTGTTCTTTCGCTTGTTACCTGTAACAGTGAACAGGTAAAATTTAAAAAGAAAATGCTACTTAGATTAACGTGTATATATAGTCAGTACATTTCTGCAACATGTACATTTCCCTGTGTATACCTTTTGATCCTGCAAGAAATCTCTAAGATTGCAAGTGTTAGCAACCCTGCCCAGTTCAGCTCAGTGGACTATAGAACACCCCGACCAAGTTATAATGATGAGGAAAGGGGTGTTCTGTAGTCATAACGCACTTCCTGTTCTAGGGTGACAACTCTGCTTCTCCATAGCTATAGTACAATGTGTGCGTTGTCATCCTAGGACATGAAGTAGGATGAACAGGTGAAAATAAAGGAATATAGAAAACGAATGCAGCCATTACATCTTAGAACTGTTAAAGTCTACTGTTGTCCTCAAGAGAGATAGAAGCAAGTGCTATCACTGTGCAGCAATGCCAAGTACTAAAGACAGGTGTTGTAATACAATTAAAAAGAAAACAAAAAATGTATGTGATTATATACATGAAACTGGTCACATTTACATGTATTATATACCTAAAAGCCCATCTCTGGGTAAAGCTTCCCCGCAACTTTTCCTCTTTACCAACCCCTCTCATCCATATTCAGTATTTATTCCAAAAATAAATACCTTGTGAAGCCTTTTTTATACTTTCCTATCTCAACTGTTCCTGTCCCATGCTGGTACCACTTTTGCATGACAACCACTAAATCCAATTCTTCATTCTGTGACTGCACCAACCACTCGCCTTTGCCTAATGCTATCATGCTACTGCAGTCATTAGGAAGTGTCCACATCATCCAAGAAGGGAAGTGGACACCTGAAGTAGGACCCTCGTCCCCTGTAGTCTTGAGCAGCATTCCTCAACCCTATTTTAGTCACGGCACCCTTTAAAAGAATGAAAAATCTGCAGGCACCCCAGTCTAAAATGTCAGATTTTAAGGGGGACCCCAGACAAAAACAAGATTCCCCCCTTCACATCAGAGTCACCCTTTGCATCAGTAGCCCCCCTAACATCAGGAGCCCTCATTTCACATGAGAAGCCCCGCTTTCACATCAGAGTCCCCCCTTTACATCAGAGTTTCCCCTTTTACATCAGGAGCCCTCTTCACCTCAGTCTTCATTGCTCCAACACATCAACACAGTCTTTCACATCACATTCCAACTATCACAACATTTGAGACACCCCTGAGGAGGCCAGGAGGTACACCAGTGTGCCACTGCACCTTGGTTGAGAAAGGCTGGTCTACAGAATAGAAGACGCATTGGAATTAAAGATGTAATACTAATTCAGTGGTTAGCTATGAGGGAGTAAGTGGAAGTTCAGCTTTAAAAACTATAAAAATGACTTTTAGTTCCATTTAATGTTACTAGAAGTGTACCATATAATTTCTAGCTATGCTTGTCTGATTTAGTCATAAATACACAGAGATAGCATAGTTCAGTATTATATCAGATTTTTTTTTTTGCTTTTACATGAAAGCAAATTCTTCATGAATATCCACAGCACCTATTCTCTATACCTCACCAGAATATAATTACGTGTCTCTAGTGGTGACACTGATACCCTTTTTAGCTTTGGTGTATTGTTGTACTTATCAACTGTCACTCAACTCAGCATTCTATCTTGTTGTTGTATTTTGACATAGGCATCACTTTAAACATAGCACAGCTGAAGCCATTTCCAAAAGAAGGGTTTGGATGACTGACATTGCTCTGTCTGCAGTAAAAGGAAAGCTGCAGTTGAAAAACAGAAAAAAGCACACAGTTATTTTTCAAACAGCATTGTAAATATGCTTTATGCTTTTCTGTTTTATACATAAAAAGTTACATTACAGCATCTGCTTTAACAAATTTCAAGATATGGGTACAGTATAATATTTATTATAAAACATGTCAAAACACATGTTTAGTAATATGCACAGTGATGAGTAAATAAATCCAGAAAATGAAATATTAGCAATGTATTTTTCCCTAGACTTTCTGCCATTTTGATTGTGACATGACCTGTTCCTGTTCTACCATATTCAATGTCTTCCTCTGTCTTTCCAACAAGTTTTTTTGAAGGGAGAGAAGCTATACTCTTATACACGGATGGAGAAAACTATTGTGGTAGGAAGCCTAGGAGTAGATTACATTGCAGCAGGAGACAGGGTCACTTCTGATAGACGTAGTCCTGCACAATAATATGCCCAGGGCCGTCTACCACCCTCAAGCCATGCAGTACAGGCTAGAAATGTCAAAGTAAAATGAGATGGTACATTTTTGGTGAATGATTACATAAAAAAACGAATCCTGCAAAATAAGCATCATATCTTTAAAATATTCTATAAGAAGAAATGTAAAAAAAATACTTAAAGGGTCTATTAACGAAGCTGCCGAAGGATCTAGCCGTAGCTTCGGCCGATCCTTCGGCTAGCTTCGGCTCCAGGACCCCTTCAGTAGAACCGAAGGGGTGCTGTACGGGCTATTCACTATAGCCCGTACAGCTCCGCGCTGAATGCCGAAGCCTGAATGCCGAAGCCTGAATGCCGAAGCATTGGCCGGCCGACAGCCTGCTTCTGACAGCTGGGCGGAGCCAGCCGTGATCATACGGCTGGCTCCGGCCACTTGCAGAGAGATCAGCGTCCCTGGTTACCTGCTAACCAGGGACACTGATCTCCAGACAGCAAACTCTCCGGGGCGCTCCGGGAGTCTCCCGCTCCCGGCCGCCAAGGAGAGAAACACTGCTGTTTCTTTTTTTTTTATTATGACACGGAGCCCTCTGCTGCAGTTCTCCATACTATTGGCTATTGTAAATTGAAATAGCCAATAGGAATCTAGCAATGCATTCCAATGGGCAAAAACATGTTTTATTTTTTTTCTATTCTAACACGGCTCCGTGTCAGAATAAAGAAAAATAAATATCAGTGTTTCTCTCCTTGGCGGCTGGGAGCGGGAGGCTCCCAGAG
>NW_017307161.1:147674-161167 GCF_000935625.1 Nanorana parkeri | reverse complement strand
GAGGGACCGAGCAGAACAGCCGAGCCGAATGCCGCTCAGCGGCATTCGGCTATTCACTCACTGCTGTTCGGCATCTATAAGAATAGGCCGAACAGCAGTGAGTAGCCTGCCGGAGGTTCGGCTCAGCCGATCCAGATGTTTGATCGGCTGAGTCGAACTCCTTCTGCACTTCGGGTCGGCCCGAAAAGTGCCGAACATGCTGAGCATGTTCGGCCGACCCGAAGCCATGCGAAGCAAGCTGATGTACGGCTGATTTCAGCCGATATACGGCTGAAATCAGCCGTACCAGCCTGAAGTGAAAAGCCGAACAGTGTTCGGCTCACTTCACTTCAGGTTGGTCATTCACCCCTTAATCTGTATTATTTTTTGAGTAACTAAAAATAGAGTATGGTGCTCGACGTATAAAAAAACTTTTTCACGGGCTTGGATTCAGGGACATTCAGAACACAAGGATATTGGTATTTACAGCTACTGTGGTGATAAGGTACAGAAGATTAATGGCAAGACACGAATTGAGTATGCTGGGTCCCTGAGTCAGTTTAAAAACAATGCTTTCCTATTTGACTATTTTCCTATGGAATTCTTTTAGAAGTTGCTGGGCTCCAGAAAATGCATTACAATACTAAGGTTGTTGTCATGAATGTTTTATGTTTTGTTATCCAATACAGATCATATGGTAGATGGAAAAATGTTTGTTAATGGATGGAAAATGGAAAGTGTTGTATTGAACGTAGTATAGTCCAGCACATAGTGACATGAGATATGTCAATGGTACTGCTGAATTCCTGATTTTTCTAATTTTTTTAAAACATAGTTCAGTGCAGTAAAAAATATGTAAACAGGGAGTCACTACATGAGTAATTTTCATGCTATCAGTATATTATACTATTATACTTGGTGCAGAAAGACTGGGATATGCTTAGAAGCATATGAGCTCAACACTAAGAAATCCGAGAGTTCAAATTTAAAATAATTGCAATAAACAAGGGGATGGTTTGCATTGGAAGGCTCAAAACTAAGTACAGTAACCAGTAATATGAACCTATCATTAAACAAAATACCTGAAGTTTGCCTCTAAACTAAAATATCAATTTAACCTATATATGTCAATCTAACCCTTGAGGAGACTCTGCCTCTAACAAAAAAAATAAATAGAAAAATCAAGCTTTTAAATTCTTACTTGCAGCAATTTTTCTTTCCTTAAAGAAGAAATCCAGGAAAACATTTTATTAACCCTTGCAGTAGAGCTACCCCTGCACTGCAAGGGTTAAGTGCTTCTTAAGCCTTGCAGTGCTACTTCCTTTGTGTTCTTCTTTAACGTCCTATTCACATTATTGAGCTGTGGTAACGCCCATTGTCTTGAAGTGGTGCCATTTATTCCTAATGGCACCCCAATCACCTTGCTGATGGACGTGCATTGCATTGCAGTGCAGGGCAAAGGGCAGTGCAGTGCACTGCCAGAAAAGCTACATGCATTTTTTGTGACAAGCTGGCTATTCAAATGAATGGGTAGCCTTAACACAGTGCATATGAACGCACAGCATAATGCATGTGCACTAATGCAGTGCAATAGTGTGAATGTGCCCTAAACGATTTTTTATCACTTCAACATAGCGCTGAACTTGCTAGTGAATTTGACTAGTAAATTCCCTAGCAAAGTCCCTTCACTCATTGCAAGTCATAGCTCTCTCCTCTTCTGGGAGCATCTAATTACTCGCTGTGCTGGCCCAGCTTCTCTGCCCCTCCACTCACCTTCATACATAACAATTTCCTGGCCTGTGTGACTAGAGGGAGAATGGACCCTAGGACTCTTTATACAGTATATGAAGTACAAGGGTTATCATTTTCAACATGTATGTGGCCTGGACCTGAAATACTTACTACTGTTGATATCCCTTAACATACACTGGGGATTGATGAAGACAATACTATAAAGCCCTGGATCCTCCAAAGTCTTCTACTCAGATATGGAGAACACACTGGCCTGTATTAAGCAAAACTGATGACAACCATGTAGACCTTATCCTCCTGAGGAAGTGGACCCTTGGGGTTCATGAAAGAGATGTTATCATCTACACATTTATTCATTTTGTGTTTTGGGGCATTAGGCTTTATGTTGTGTGATGTTTGATTTAGGCATATAATATACTTTGATGAGCAGGCATGGAGGTTCTGTTGAAGTAGAACTGTCACACTGAACAAATAGAAATTAGCTTTTTTAATGTGTTTATTTTATTACATACTTTAAATAAAATAATGAATTTGTAGCAGAATATAAGTTTGTGAAACATATGTACCTTAAAGTAGTATTAAACTCTCAAACCTTTTTTCAATATTGAATCCAGATCAAACAAATATACATTGTCCAGCAAAGCATTGCTTTACATTTTTGCCAAACACTTATGCCTGGTTCACACCTGGGCGTTTTGTAGCGCGTTCGAACATTCTGCAAAACGCTCAAACACCGAAATCCCATTATTTCCTATGGGTATGGTTCACACCTGGGCATATTACAGGCCGTATGAACGCGCTACAAAACGCCCTACGCCAAAAGACGTACAGGAGCTTCTTTTTTTATCGCGAATCGCAGTAGAAACACGCATATTCGATACGCCTAGGTGTGAACCCAGCCTTACAATCATCATGTTTCTGAACAGCTGCTTCCAAGTCTCAGCTCAGCTTCCTTAAACTTCCTGTCCAGTACAAGATCACAATGGACATTGCAGATTCCAGCAACTGTTCATCTACTAGGTTGGATAAGGGAGGAGAGGGGGACAGGGGAAGGATGTAGCTTGATTTGCTGTGTCTGTGTGTTTGTGGAGGCACACACCGCTTAGTAGCACACATAAGGGGGAAGCCATAGCACTGTGCTTGCCAAAGGAATCACTCTAAAACAGGATTTCAGGGATCAGAGGACCAGCTGATTCTGCAGGAAACTTAAACTTTTAAACATCAAGAAGCAGCATCCATTGGAAGTGATTCCATCAGCATTTAAAATAGCTTAAAATCCTTTTGACTTTAATATCACTTTAAAAGTCCCATTTTTTAAATGCTGTAAAGACCATTTCTACATTTCTCACCAATGTTGGTACATTCTGATGTGAGTTAAAGAGTGGAGAAATTTATTTTAATTTATGGGTTTTTATTTCTGTCTTTGACCCCATCGGGGATATTTTGCCCTGTGACGCCTGCACAAGAAATAGAGGGTGCTAGTGTAACCAAAACATAGACAGCAATAAAAACATTGTCAGAGGTTCTAGTATTTTTTGTGTCTGTGTAGCAATATGAGAAAGTTCCCAATATTTCATGCGTTCACAGTAAACAAGGGGAAATCTCCCCAGCAGGGACCTAGATGGCAACCAAAACCTGACAGAGGCTTGAAACTTTCCTGATCAATCCAAAAGTAAATAAAAAGTCTGAGAGGAGCATGGTGTGCGAAATATACAATTGTTCTGCAAGTTGTCTCCATAGTATTCACTTACCAGGCCTGGCGTAATACTGAAAGCTTCGGTCTAGTCATAAGGTGGAAGGTAGCAGCAGATGACTAAGCTGTATAAGATAATATGTGAAAACTCAGTTAAAACATAAAGACTACACAGGCAGTGGAATATATATGATTGTGTTATCTCTGGGCCGGCATCCTAGTCCAAAGAGTGGGTGCAGGCTATGGGTGATGCCTGCACAAAGATGGTGCCTGGCCTTTTAGGGAGAAAGGAACATGAAAGCATTGCCAGTTGTAGTAATGTGTTATGTTTGCATGTTACTTTGGCGTTCCACACTTTATCAAAAACTAAGATGGATCCCAGTGATATGGAAGGTCTCCTAACATTTGGTGAGCATGTGAGTGTTTAAATTAACTTTAACTAGAAGAAAACTTGCTTGGGACTGTACAGGCGAGTAAAAGTCAGTACTTTTACACTAGGCAATATTAATATCGGTATCATTTATGTATTTTAAAAAACTATGGTGTCAACCTTAAAGTTTTTTAGATTTATGAATGTACATATCTGAATTTCAAAACATTTGCTATTTAAAATATGCCAGTGCAGACAAGAAGTATGATACCCTAATTATATTTTTTCCATAATTTTGGATTTTCATAATGATAGGCTAAGGCAACAAAATGCAGTGCTCATTAATATTTATTATACCTCACTCTGCTTGCACACATGCACTTTGACTCACACAATTCTAGTAAACACTAGGACAGGGTGGGCAGAGGTGAACATTTACTGAATCTCTGAGATAAGGAAAGTATAACTGGTAACCTTGAAATCTGTAAGTCTGAATGTGTTAGGAGGGAGGAGGGAAAGAAGCTGTTTGTCATGTATCCCCAGGTTGTCTGGGTTTTCCATGACAGGGGTCAATTCTGTGACTGCCTGATATGTGACAGTAATGCATCCCAAAGTGGCAAGGAGGCCTAATGTAGTGCCAATAGTGGGAGAGAAATTTGGTATGTTTCTTCACCGGCTACAGAGCATATTTTAATGGGATGTCAGTATATTCCTATTCCACGGCAACCCATTGTTTGTTAGTGGGTGTATGCACCAATTTATCATTTAGGCAGGTTTGTAATTTACAGTAACTTTAGCTTCTCTTAACACTTTTCACCTTTGTGTGAATAAAAAAAATAAGGCATTTTTTTAGTCATTCCATGTGGTCTATTCACAAAGCTGCCGAGGGCAGCCGAGTGAATGACCGATCAGAAGTGAAGTGAGCCGAACACTGTTCGGCTATTCACTTCAGGCTGGTACGGCTGATTTCAGCCGTATATCGGCTGAAATCAGCCGTACATCGGCTTGCTTCGTGTGGCTTCGGATCAGCCGAACATGCTTAGCATGTTCGGCTGACCCGAAGTGCAGAAGGCGTTCGACTCAGCCGATCCAACATTTGGATCGGCTGAGCCGAACCTCCGGCAGGCTTCTCACTGCTGTTCGGGCTATTCTGAAAGATCCCGAACAGCAGTGAGAGAATAGCCGAATGCCACCGAGCGGCATTTGGCTCGGCTGTTCTGCTCGGTCCCTCAGAGGCTCGCTCGGCCAGCTTCGGCTTTCAGCACGGCTCAGCGCTCGACTGAGCTGCTCGGCCGTGATCAGGAGCTGTACGGGCTATTGTGAATAGCCCGTACAGCACCCCCTCGGTTCTCCTGAACCGAAGGGGTCCTGGGGCCGAAGCCAGCCGAAGGATCGGCCGAAGCTACGGCCAGATCCTTTGGCAGCTTTGTGAATAGACCCCTATATGTTGTTATTTTTAAAAAACACCCTGAAAGTAATTTTTTATATTACTGTCACATTTAGCATTTAGATAAAAATGATCATATACATTAAACTCCATAGATGTAATTTGCAGGGTCATATTTACTATAATGGCCGATGCCAAAAGCAGCAAGGTTATAGGGGGGAAACCAAGCCTTAAAAATTACAAACAATAATAGATTTTTACTATTTTCCTTATATTATTTTGCCCTGTTGTCTATCTCTTGACATGTGTGCCTAAATTAAGCAAGATAAACTTAGGAGGAGGTGGAGGTGGTGCAAGTGGTGTTGAGAGGAGTCAGAAGGCTTATTATAAACCATCTTTCTTTTCTCTCGTTTGGGGTCTGTACAGTCAAAAAGTACTTCATCATATAAAGCAGACCACATGCTGCCTCCAATAACACAAGAGTCTAGTCATACAGGTGAGGCTAGTGCAGCATTGTGTTTAAATAGAGCCCTGGGCATTTGCTTACAACATTGATACAGACCTGTATGAATATTTTCTCTGCATCTTCCCTGTTCTTCCTTCCAAGAAACACCATGCACCTCCTTCTGGGGCTTAGTGAAGATTTATTTTGAATTAATTTCATGGAACAACCCTTTCTGGATGATTTGTTTTGCAATATCACAAATATTTTGGGCCAGGGTGGTACTGTGGAGAAAGCATATCTTGATTTTAGCAAAGCATTTCATACAGTTTCAAATAATGATCTCATAAAAAAAAGTTGCACGAGCTAAGGCTTAACCACTGTGTGATTCAGTAGATATAAAGTTGGCTAAAGAGTAGATATCAGTGTGATTGTACATGGCGCTCATTCAGAAAAGAGGCTAGTCACTAGTGATGTACCACAAGACTTTGTACTAGGTTCTGTTCTGTTTAATATGTTTGTAAGTGATATAACTGAAGGTTTGGTGGGTAAGGTATATCGTTTTGCTGATGATACAAAGTTTTGCAATGGGGTTGATATTTCTGGAGGTGTTTGTAACATGGAACATGATTTGGCATTGCCAGAAGAATGGTTAGAGCAGTAGAAACTTTAGTGCAACATTTTTAAATGAAAAAAATTTAACTTAGGGGAAAAGAATCTTCTGATTAGAGTCCTAATGCTTTGGGAAGAGTACACCTTTTTTGAGACCCTCTCTCAACTCTCTCCATATATGCCAAGAAGCTGGCAGGCTGAAATCATGTATGCCCGATGACCCCTGCCATTGACATACCACCCCACATTTGTGTCAGGCTGGTAACAGAAGGAAGGTTGTTTTTAATGTATTTTTTAATTAAGAAAAAACCCCCAGAAAAAATGTATATGTAAAGTAAAATGAATCCTCTATGTGTCGAACCTGTGTAAAAAACACAGGTTTAGTGCTATGAACATTGGGTAATGATCTTCCACCTCACCCTAGTGAATTGCAAAATGAAAGTCTGCAGACAATGTGAAAAGGCTAAAATTTACAATTAGCACATATTCACATTGAAGAACTGTTGTTTGTGAGTATTACATGTGCAGCAAATGTGCTGTATAAAAGGACAAATACACTGTTCAGCCCAAAAAAAAGATCACACACTCTAATATTTCGTTGGACCACCTTTAGCTTTGCCCTGTCACCATGACATAATTTCAATAAGCTTATGCAATGTCACTACTTTTATTTTCATCCAGAGTCGCAATAATTTTTTACCAAGATCTTGTATTGATGATGGGAAAGTCAGACCACTGCGTAAAGTCTTCTCCAGCATATTCCAAAGATTCTCAATGGGGTTAAGGTCTGGACTCTGTGGTGGCCAATCCATATAAGAAAATGATGTCTCATGCTCCCTGAACCACTCTTTCACAATTTGAGCTTGATGAATCCTGGCATTGTCATCTTGGAATATGCCTGTGCCATCAGGGAGAAAAAAATCAATTGATGGAAAAACCTGATCATTCAGTATATTCAGGTAGGCAGCTGACCTCATTTTGGGGACATAATGTTGCTTAACCTGGGCATGACCAATTGAAGCAACCCCAGATAATAACAGTGCCCAAAATCCAGGTAGGGGCTTTTTTTGACCAGGTAGTGTATGTCTCCAATTATGATGCAGTGGAAGTAAAAAAAAAAAAAATACTCCTATATAACTGTTACATAGCATAACAAAATGAACAAAGGCAGAACCTTTACACATACTTTAAACATAAAAAAATCAGTCTTTACATATGTTACTACCACTGATTTTATTTATGATCATTTGTTACCAAATGTGTCACAAATAGATAAAAGGCTTGTGCTGAAAAAAGTTTTCAAATTGTCATTAATACAAGTGATCATTTGTCTTTTATGCTTTGCTGATGTAAAGCAGTAATTGCTACAAGCACTGATTTTTAATGGCAAGACCAAACCCAGTTAATTTGATCGCTTATTTGCTTTTTGATAAGAGAGATAAGCTGGAAAGCAGAAGGACGGTGAAGAGGACAAGCAGAGAAATAAGGAAAAAAGGAAGGAGGATTATTAGCGGCAGATGGCAGATATGAATTATTTACCACTTACATACAAGACAAAAAGCACACGAGCTTTAACTGCACTGACAAAACAAGTCCAATAAAGATCTGCAAGCATACGGAAATAAAACCGCACCGTTTAAGGGCTGGCAATAAATGTTCTCTATTCTTTCTAATCTTCCCTGCCAGAATCACAATTGTTTCAGCCTCAGTAAATTACAGCTAAAATCTAAAAGGAGCATAAAAAAGAAATTACCCACACAAATAACCCTAAAGGCAGTGAAATGTTAAATTTGTTTGAAAACGAAGCGTCTGTTTCAAATCGTTAATTACAACAGTGCCAGGATTTTGTATAAGCTGCCCCTGCATGTATGCTTGTGTGTATGTTTAATGTTATTGGAATAGTTATGCTGTTAACTACTGAATTGATGATCTGAGAGCAATTTTCATCATTCCTCTCCAACCATCATTATATTCATGAACTTATGAGCATTTTGTCCTGCTTGTGCCAATAAGTGATTGGTGGTGTCAACAGCCTGAATAACACGAGCAATTCTGCATGTACTTATCATAAAAGAGTGCATTACATTTACTGTACAGGATGATCATTTTCGTTTTCACGTGTTAATGTGAAAATAATACATCAAATCTGGATTTGCTTAAACACCCATTTTTTTTGCTGTTTTGTGCTGAGTGTAAGAATAAATAGAAAAAAGTAAAAAAAAAGTGATACAGGCGGTCCCTTGGTTGTTCTTAAGTTGAATTTGTATGAAAGTTGAAACAGGTAAATGTATTAAGTGTAACTCAAGCCAAAACATTTTTTTTTCGTTTTGGATAGCATAGGAAAGGGTTAAATCCATGTAACGTTTGTTTTGCTGTGTGTGCCCCCTGTTCAGAAGATTTCACCTCACTTTCTGTCCCTGTGACAATTGGATTTTGAAGATTGGAAACAAGGATTGGTGATGAAGCTTCAGTGGAGACACCTTTTTCCCATGATAACTCTTACAGTAGTGAATTTCCCTTCCTAGGGTAGATTTCTTCTCACTTCCTGTTGCCTCAAAGGACAGGAAGTGAGATTAAATCTTCCTAATGAGGATGTAGACAGCAGTAAAAACCTCACAGTGACCCGGAAAAGAGGTGTGCACGTCTAACAAGAGCCAACTTCCTGTAATGTACATACAGTACTACGATCAAGACCCAAAAAGGCGGACACTCCTCATCGGCACGAGCGCCTGAAACGACTGAAATGCAAGGTGGTACACTTTGGCTGTAGCCTGGGACCCCCTGCTATACAGTAATAGCCTGCGTTTGTAAGTAGGGGTCGTATGTAAGTCGGATGTTTGTAACTCGGGGACTGCCTGTACATATGAACAATAGTGTAGATTAGAGGGTGACCATGGAAGTGGTGAATAATAAAGATATAACTACCCATCCTTGGATGAGTCCCCCGAATGCCATAACCCATCATGCCACCCCCCAGATTGTGCTCCACTTCTTCATTATTTTATGTCTGAGATAAACCCACTCACAGGAATATTTCCTAACAGTCATTAAAGCTGAACTCTACAGATGAAATACACATGGGATATGTTTTATCTGCCAAAGGATTTTTATTTCTGTCCCCCTAGCCTTGTCTGACAGGCAGGAGTCTTGACAGGCAGGAGTCTTGACTTTTTTTCTACCAACAATAAGTAATACTTGCAGGTCTTGTCCCTCCCTCAGCATGTGACTTGACAGTAAAGAAGAAGTGACATACTGATTAGCTAACCTTTCTGTCACTCTGCTCCCTTCCCTTATCCCTGCTGTGTACCAAATCAAATTCAGGCACTTACACTGCTTGTTCATTAACGTTGAAAGACGGCCGGACGGGAGTCTCCTGGATGCGGGTGGGCGTCTTAAGACGTCCTTCGTGCCCGCTCGCGCGCCCCCTGGCGCGCATGAGCGGGAAAGCGCCTGGACGTTTACATACAAGCGGTCCGGCGTCTGTGAAGACGCCCAAACGCTTGTATGATGGAAGTGAAGGTGCACCCCCCATCCTTACCTCAGGTCGCCGTCGCTGTCCCCGCCGCCGCGATCCCGGGCGTCCATTCATCCCGGGCGATGTGGCTCTGTGCAATAGAGGGAGATCAGTACCCAATCTCCCTCCGCTCTCCTCCCGGTCTCTGAATGCAGGAAGTGATGCATATTACATCACTTCCGCATTCCTCTGTCACTCTCCGGTACAGAAACTGGAGAGAAGCTGATGAACCAGATCTGTGCTTCATCAGCTTCTCTGGGGGTCCCTAGGTGACATTAGGGGTCTTTGAGACCCCTGATGTCTCCATAAAGGGGACCTGTAACTGTAATTTGTTATTACATAGTGTATTTATTAGCACCCTATGAGATAACAATCAAGTTAAGTGTAAAAAAAAATAAAAAAATTCTCACAAAATAAATAAAAATTTACACACACAAAACAAACAAAAAACACAAAAATGTTTTAAAGCCCCCCTGCCCCACATACATGTGCAAAAATGCATTAGATGCGCCTAGACGCAAAAACGACGATTGGTCCAATTATGCTGCACATGTTACATATCGTCGCAATGAGAGCAAAAATTTTAGGGCCATCATTCACTGATAACACTAAACTGATGAGCGGTAAAATCTTTTAAAGCGTCGCCTATGACCATTTTTGGCTTTGTTTTTTTTTTAGATTTCACAGGCTCGCGCAATTTTAAGGTTTGACATGTTTGGTGTCTATTTACCCGACGTGATCACACCTTTTATATTTTACCAAAAATTGGGTAAAAATAAATGTTTTCTAAAATAACAAAGGGAAAACCATTTTTAAAAAAAAATATTCGGTACTTTTTTGTTATATAGTAAAAAATAAAAACCCCAGTGGTGATTAAATACCACCAAAAAAAGCTCTATCTGTCCCCAAAAAATGGTATAAAAATAATTTCAGTACAGTGTTGCATGACGGAATAAACGTCAGCCAAAGTACTGCAGCGCTGAATACTGAAAAATGGCCTGGACAGGAAGGGGGTCTAAACGCCCCGGTCAGCAAGTGGTTAATTAATTCAAAAAAGCATTACCGTGTGTCAAGAGTTCATCTTGCAAAAAAGATCTTCCTATCATGCTAACGTCCACACATATAGAATGTCAGTTACCAGAAACTACAATTATTTTTTTATAAACTGTCCTTAAAAATGTTCCCCCGGCATAGATAACCTTCATCAATCAGCCACAGAATATGAGGGACTTCTAGAGATGGAATATAGAACAACAAAATTCATTATTGCATAACTGGCCTTCCTACCCCTCTCTGATTGTGGTTGTAAATATTAGGGCATTCAAACACCCACAATTAGTCCTCCCTGACCTCCTTTCTATGCATGCTGTATTAATAACCCTTGTCCCAGTCTCATGCTTTGCATGTATTCAGTCCAACATTCCATTGAAATCTAGAGGATGTATTTCTGCCAGTACATCAATAATACAACCTGAAGTGTAACAGAAGCTGTTAGGGAAAGTGAGAAAGCAGTGCAGATGTATCCAATAGCGCAAATCTAATAACAATGTATCTATTATACTCAATAGATCACACAAATAAAATGTAATAAAAAAGGGACTTGGGTTTAGTCCTTTCAGTTTTATAGGGACAAGATGAAAATCCACCTAGGTGATCAGAAAGTTCACAAGAGATACTGGGAACTTGTAGTGTGGATTGTAATGACCTAATTTATAATAAAATGTGTTTATAAATGTCCAGATAAGGCAACTGTCATCTCATGTCTATGGATAACCAAAGGCTGGCCCTTCATTTTTGGGAAGATGCAGAGATGATTTGACCAATATTTTTGATTATTTAAAGGGCAATGGGGTTAATTTACTAAAAGAAAATTGGCTGTTCACTTTGCAAATAAATTTTCACTTTGCAAAGGAATTTTCCCTTAAATTGGTGAATGAGGTGCAGCTCTGCAGGCTTCCATTATCCAATCATATGCAAGCTGAAATATTATGTATTTTATTTTCCTTGCATGAGTGGGTACTCTTTGTTAAGTGAATTTTCACCACATTCACTAAGTGAAGAAAGAAATTCCCTTGCAAAGTGCACATTCTCTTGCAAAGGGAACAGCATATTTGCCTTTAGTAAATTAACTTCAATGTCTTAGTATTTTAGGTACAAATATGATCACTGACAACATTGAAAATGGTGGATATTAGTCAAAATGATTCCCTGAACAAGATTTTTTTAAAGAAATTGTATCAAATGCAAATCAAAATTGATCAGGACAACTGTACTCTAAACTATTGAACATAGTATAAAGATTCAGAAAGAACACTAATCACCCCAAAAGATCTTTCCTATAATGGCCAACCCAAGATAAATAGATAATTCTATATTAATGAAAGAATTAGAATTAATAAAGATAAGCGTTATCAAAGAGTTACAGCTAACATTTTCACTTGGTAAAAAAAGCCAATGCTAACTAGAATAAAGTACTATTTTTGTTTTGTTTTTGATAAAGTAGGAACAGGATGAAATAAGAATGCTTTTCTTTAGTTGAGTAGGGGAAGGCTAGAACCCCTGTCAGATTTGTAATTCTTGGGGAAACAGGAAGAGTGCTACTGGAATCCTATTAATATAGGAGTTGTGGTCAGGGCTGGTTTAACGTAGGGGCGGGTGGAGCTGCCGCTCCAGGCCCACCCCTGCAAATAGGCCCGGCCGACCCGGATCGCCTCGGTATCCAGGTCGGTGACCGGCCACAATCAGGCAGCAGCGGCCCTCTATTCAGGCATATTAGAGGGCCACTCGCTGGGGCCTCTCAGGGCCCTAGTGAGGAGCGAGCGGCCCCCTAATATGCCTGAATAGAGGGCCGAATGCAGTGACCGGCCGCAATCAGACTGTGGCGACCCACTATTCCGGCACATTAGAGGGCTGCTCACTGTGGCCTCTCAGGGCCCTAGTGAGGAGTGAGCGGCCCTCTAACGTGCCTGAATAGAGGGCCGCCGCTGCCTGATTGTGGCCGGTCACCGACCCGGATACAGAGGCGATCCTGGTTGGTGACCAGACGCAATCAGGAAGCAGAGGCCCTCTACTCAAGCATATTAGAGGGCCGCTTGCTCCTGACTCAGGCCTCAGCGAGCAGTGTTCTGTCTAGAACACCAACACAGTGTGATTTGCAGACTTCAGCATTTGCGCTTGCATAAAGACGGGATTACCAAGGAAACAGGCATATAGTGACAAAGTATTAATTTGTAATTGTTAATTGTGACCGTTAATAATATGCCATCCATGGCAGTAAATAATAAATGGCCATAGGGGCCGAACGGCAGTAAGTAAATAGCCGAATGCCGCCAAGGGTACCTCCTCAGAGCAGAATAGAAAAAAAAGTGAAATTAAAAAAGAAAAAAAGTTGAAAAATTATTTTGAAAATGTTAAAAAATAGGAAAATTTAAAAAAATATATAAATATATACACATATATATTTTAAAACATAATAAGAAAAAACATTTGACGCACACCGACCCAACCACATCCAAAAAACTCCCACCGCATAATGAAGCATCCGACAGATGCCGGCAAAATAAAAACAATTGGGCGGAGCTAGTGGTGAAAGCTAGCTCCACCCAACTGTTTCCTATTGGCTGGCACCTGCCAGAGTCTTCTAGCAGATCCCGGCCAATGAATAGCAACTGGGTGGAGCTGGCCGTGACATCACGGCCGGCTCTGGCCAGTTTTTATTGTTTAATAACAGACCAGCATCCCCAG
>NW_017307161.1:120722-146513 GCF_000935625.1 Nanorana parkeri | reverse complement strand
CTGGGCGGAGCCAGGCGTGAGATCACGGCTGGCTCCGCCCAGTCGTAATTTGCGTGGAGATCGGTCGGCTTCAGCCGTCCTTTCTCCATTCTTCAGCTGTCACTTCGGCTCAGTCACTCGGCTGCCTTCGGCTGCTGTAAGGGCTAAAGAGAATAGCCCATACAGTAGCCCTTTGGTTCGACTGAACCGAAGGGCTCCGGCGGCCGAAGTGAGCCAAAGGATCAGCTAAAGCTATGGCTGGATCCTTCAGCTCTTTAGTGAATGACTCCCTAAGTGTCAATGACTCTTACTACAGCGGAATGAGCTTAGGGGTACTGTTTGGTAAATTAGACAGGTATAACTAGCTGTAAAAATTTGGCAGACATTTTTCTTTTTTTGAATTTTCACTGCCATGCACTTCCATTTTTGTTTGTATCCCTTCCTCTCACCTCCCTTTAGCTCTCAAGAAATGAGGGCAAGATCAGCAAAGTACAAGTTGATACTGATGATAAGCTGCTGTGTGTGATTTACGTAAGATAATATGCCTAACAGACTACCTGCTTAATGATTAGTACAGGGGCCCTAAGGTTTGAGCATCATATACTTTTAAAATGTTATCATGCCATTTATCCTTTTTTGGAATGCGAAATTTGGGACAAGCTTCCTTAAAACTGGGATTTTTGCGAGATCTATTATGTATTACTCTTGCTTCATGTAGGAAATGGGCTCCACAACCTCTTCACGAAGTTTCAGATTGCTTATGGACCCCAAACTTTTGTTAGATGAAAATAATTTCATAAATACCACTTTAAACAATAGCACTATCTTCTAAACTAAGGTGGGTGTACTCAGTGTTGCGTTCTAACAAGATTTAAGGTGGAAATCTTTAAACAACACTGTAAGATAAAAAGACTGAACAACGACCTCATGCAAAATCTTCAGCAAAACTTTATTTATAAAATACTTATGAAATTCACAAAGGTACTTGAAAAACAGCATATAAAACACAGGATCCATCCAAGTGTTGATCCCAGTAAATCATGACTACCTATAGGATTCATTAAGCCACCCTCTCCATATTTCAAGGAACAAGCCCTCTTCTTCAGAGCTGACTAACCTGAATAAAGTGTGCCTTTAAATAGTATTTTTAACATTCTGTAGTCAGCTTTGAAGCAGCCCTTAAAAAAAGGTAACACTGTGCAGCTGAGACAGTTGTTTGAGTGGATCCACACCTGGATGGATGTTGTGTTTTGTATGATGTTTTTTCAGCTACCTTTGTGAATATTAGAAGTACTTTATGAATAAGGATTTACTGAAGATTTTTCATGAGGCCGATGCACTCACTTTTTATCTTCTAGTGTTGTTTAAAGATTTTCCCAGTCTGGAGAAAGCTGCAAGGCCAATAATGCTATTGTCCAAACGCAGTCCTACTGGAGTATGTGAATGAACTGTGGATAATTAGTTACCACTAGGATTGTATCCTTTAGTATTTGAGCACTGGCTGTGAGAAAATTTTGTACAAAGAGTTTAGGTTGGGGAAGTACACACACTCCAGGAAGTGAACACGTACGCATTTCCTTTCACAAAGGTCACATTCACACAACTCAAACCATGCTGATAATTGAGGCCAGCAACAAAACACAGCTGACAGAGACAACTTTAAGCCACTGTCGCTGCTGGCTAACCATCTAACCCTGGGTAACATTTTCTCACTGTTAGCAACCTCACCTTTAGGGCCCAGTCACACCATATCCAGTGCGCTCCAGTGTGATTTGAGGCTGGTGTGACTGGGCCCTTGGGCCCTTACCAACCTATTGGATAGTCCCATCAACCCTTGGAGTCAATATTTACCACTTTGGGTATCCCTGATGTTGAGCACCCACTATAAATATAGCAAGCAGATTTCCCTAAACATTTTTGTCTCACATCTGTTTCTTTCAGTAGACTGCTTGCTTTTCTTGGTAAGAGAGATGGGTTTCATGGTAAGTGGTATATGATTTCCAACCATTTTTAAAGCTGCTCTGGACAACTTTTTGCTCACTTTTGTCAGATACTTTCTATGGTAAATGTAACCTTGAAAAATGGATTCTGCATATACTTTTGCTTACGTGTTTTTCTGTTAAAAATGTTGTCAGTGTTTTAAAATACCCTTAGCAAGATGGTAAGCGTTTATTCTTTTTAGTTCACCATTCGTATTGCCTTTTATTCACCAATCTACTATATACCGTTTTCCATTTCAACATTGCAGATTTTCAATTGAAACGTTAATAAAATGAAGAAAAATTTTGTGGTAAAATAAGGGGAAATGTGGGGGCAATTATTGCCCTAATCTTAACAAAAAGAAGGCAGAGAACCTTCCTTTTCCTTTCTAATATAATAAAAACTGCCTTCGAAAATTTGGATTTGGAATTAAATTTTAGAAAGTTATTATGAAGAAATATTTTCAGGAAAGCCTGAAGCAAAATATAATGTATTGCTTCACCTCTGCTGCCAATAAAATACTCTATTTAAAATTAATAATCCTGTCATATGATTTCAGATTTCATACATCAGGTCTGCATATAAAACATTTCCCATTATTTAATTTAAATTACATTTATCCAAATTATGGAAAGTCTGGCATCTGTACCATGGTAACTTGCTTCTGGGCAGGTCTAAACTGGTAACTGAGAAATCTTTGTCTCAGCATCACTTGATCATGTGTATACCAACATTTCATGTGAACGGTATGTTTAGCATTTTGTTTCTTTAGTATTGGTGTGTGAAGATAATGCAGTATTAAAAATGACTGCAATGTCGTTCACATTGATGTTTGTGGTAAATTATGTGCAATGTAGTAAGTCAGGTTAAAAAGCTTGGTGCTATTTGAAAAGCTTTGTGTAGGAAAAAAACAATTCCTTCCAGGTCAACTATACACTGAAATTTTTTTAGCAGACCATATGGAAGATCTTTTTCTGCTTCTGTTCTGTTATTAATAGGCATTTATTGCAGTGCTGTTGCTAAAAGGGAGTGCTAAGTGGAAGGGTTTACCTTCTATAATCACATGGCCAGTCCAAATGTTCCAATAAGAAACTGTTTAGGTCTCCTTTTAGATATGCAGCATTGCTTGCAAGTATGATTAAAGAGACAATACTCCAGTTACAGGAATACTTGTTGTTCTGCCTCCGGGATGTGGAATTAGTAGGCTTACCAACCTGCCATATCAAAGTTGACCACTAGATGGAGGTGAAGGAAATTAGCTTGCTTAAAGCCAACAGGAAGCAAGAGCGTGTTCAGCCTCCATTTTAGGACTGAGGAGAAGAGAATCCACTGCCATCCGCAGCACGTGTCTGGAGGAAAGGGCTCAAATCCCTTTTAGGCAGAATTGCTGGTATGGATGGACTTGTTTCTCTATATATTTGTGAGCTGACACTTTGGTTATATGTTTTATAGGGATGTACTGATACCGGTTTTTCAGCATCAAGTAGGAGTACCGTTATTTTTTTGTTGGTTCTCTTCGATACCGATACTGGCATCCAGTGGTACCGTTGGCCTGGCTTATCAGAAAGCCGGGCGGCGGGTACCTAGCTTCTTGATTGCTTGGGAAGCCGGTGTTCTATGGAAAGAACCATGGCTTTTTGTTCCAAGGCACCCTGGCTTCCTGATTAGCTAGGATGCCGGCTTCACTTGTTGCTAGGCAGTCTGGCTTCCTGACCAATCAAGAAGCGGTGCTGCCCAGCTTCCTGATTGGTCAGGAAGCAAGGCTGCTAGCAACAAGTGAAGCTGGCTTCCTAGCCAATCATCTGACTTCATGAATGGCCCAGAAAGCCGGCTCCATGCTCCCTCACGACACTGCGGTCAGAGGAAATCTGGATTATCACTGGAGAATAAAGATAAATCTTCATTACAGTAAGTTACCACATTTGTTTGCAGTAATTGTATATAACAATGGATGTGAAGCTTAGTGTATATTCTTGTCATGGCTTGGGTGCTGTGATGCATTAACTCCCAAACACATGCAGAAGAGTTCATCCCAGGATGGCCAATCAAGACGACTGTAGACACTAAACCCGAATGATGACCAGGTGAAGATGTCAGCAGCGTTGACAGAGTGATAAAGGAGTTTTTACCCATCGCATTGCTGGAGGGAAGCACTTTGGCAGTTAGGTCTGCAAGAATGTGCAAATATGCATTGCTGTGGTGACCTGCAGCAGAGTTTAGTTCTGCTTTAACCAAACTTGAGTTTACTTTAAAAAGTGTCATATCTACCTGGAAATTAAAAAATAAATGTAGAACCTGTTTTGGTCATGGAATCTAGAAAAATTGTTTCTATTGTTTTTAGTAATGGAATCCCTATAACATAAGAATACACAAATGTTTAAAATGTTTTTTTTATGAAAACAAGTTTTAAAATTCTCTATTTGAGCCCATGGGTTCTATTAGCCACTGCAGTGAGGGATCACAACCCGTCAAGTTTTATTGCTGTGTGTCTCTCCTATCCTAGAGAGATACACTTTGCCTATTTGACCTGTTGACCTTTATCTTCAGGACCGAGGGAAGAAAAATCCATAATTTTGCGCATATTGACATACATATTTGATTTGGCTTATTGTTAACCTGTGATTAGATTTTCAGAAGATTTCTTTGTTATCTAAAAATAAGATATCCAACAGGCTTACAGAAAATATTCCTTCAAAATGTTCTGCTCTTGGCTGGTGACTTCTTTAGAAGGGGAATGCTGCAAGTAGGAGACAATTCTTCAGGAGGAGAAAATCGAACCTATAAGGGGCTACTTACTACTGGATATGAGTAGTAGCTAGTATAATATTGGGCAAATAATAGCTTAATTTTCTAACTATGGCATAACCTTCTCCCGCTAAGCAAATTAACATTACAACCTGTAAATGGTCCACTTAAAACAGGTAGTATATGAGGTGGTACCAAGGCAAGTGTCTCAGTGCTTCCATACCACATGACTTACATGAGAGGTTTTGGTCCGCTCTGCTAGCCTTTGTAGCTACCCTATTTTCATCTGCATCTCCCAATTTTTATATTTAAACTTCCCCAATTTAAAAAAACAGTATTTTTTTATATCTGTATATGATTTTCTGTGCTGCTGCTGCTATCCTGTTAAAAGGATGTAGAACAGAATGACCTGTGAAGGGTCTCTGGGGGCTCACTGGGGGCTTACCAAGGTTTGGCCCTAGACCCTGAAGGTGACCCCTAAATGAATGTTAAACTATATCTTACCCTAATAGGTTGCCCTAAATGGGAAAGTAAAGCATCTAAACCAGGGGTAGCAAACCTCCGGCCCTCCAGCTGTGGTGGAACTACAAATCCCATTCATGTTATGAATGCCTTTGAAATCACTGCTTCCTTTTCGTTTTGACCCTATCCCCATATACTGTTCTGTGAAATCATCACAAATTGCCCCCAAATCCTTTACTGTATATTCTGCCCTGCCTCTGTCTCTTGCACCTTCTCTTTCAATCTGGATCTGTTAAATTTGTGCATGAGAACAAAGGCAAGAATATGGCACAGTAACACAAAGGCTAAATTCCAAAAGCCAAAAGTGAATTTTAATTTTCCAATAGGCTGTTGTTTGTTAACAGATTGTAAGTACTGCAAATGAGGTGATTGTGAACACATGGTTAACATTGTTGTTTGATTACATTAAATAAAGACCCCTGCAACTTAACCCCTGGATACACAAATACAGCATGCAAAGCCATTGGCATGTGTGACCTGTGCACAGCTCTGCTACTGGGAGAAATGGGGCACTGCTATCACTCTATATGTACATGTACTATATACTACATATAGAATGCACTGAACAATAGATTTACAATTATCCTAGTTATCGTAGTACATAATATGTAGCCCTGTACCCCCTTTTCCACTTACAGAGCTAGGTTATTGTTTTTCTTTTAAATAAATATTCATGTAATTTTATTGGTATCTATCTTCATTTTGTACATTTACCAGTAGCTGCCTCATTTCCCACCCTCGGCTTATACTCGAGTCAATATTTTTTCCCAGTTTTTTGTGGTAAAATTAGGTACCTCGGCTTATATTCGGGTCGGCTTATACTCGAGTATATACGGTATCTTAGGTGTTTGAGTATTATTTAAAAAAGGGCCACTTAATCTGAACCTGATCTCAGACTGTAAGAGAATTTGCCATGATTGGAAACTACACTTATCTACAAAAGTCTTATAGTGACCCTGTCTCTGGGATAAAATTACTTGAAACACAAACAGATATGTAATATCTACCTGTCTGGAAAGCGGCAACTACAACCTTCCAGCTCTGGCACAGTTACAGGCGTCACTGCTATCCAGTAGCCATGTCTCAAAAACACATCTGGAAAGTCAGTGTCATAAGATTAATACTAATTTAAAACAATTACTTTACTCCAATCCTGCACCTTTTCATGCATCTTTCTTTCATTTCAAATTGATGTTACCTTACATGTACCCTCTACCTGTTGATGTCATCTGACCTGTGTCCTATACCTTACTATGAATTCACAGAGGGTGGGGAGAGAGAGAAGATGAAGTAGTCAGTAGTGATAACATGCAAAAACCAAGGTGGAGATGGTGTAGGTGGGGGAAAATTATGCATTGTTTAGTTTGTTCCAATGCTTGTAGCTTACGGTGTATCTTTTAGGTATAAAAGATGACCAATAAAGCCCAAAATCAAACTCCATGTTTCCTCCCAGAGGACCTGCTGCCCCCAACCTCAAGATGCCCCACTGGTAGTATGTTATATTTATTTGTTATACTTTATATCTTTTTCTGTTGTCTTCTGGCCAGTTACGTGGTACACAGATGTCTTCATTATTTGTGGTCTTCTCCCACAGTTAGGCAGTCAGTGATGACATCAATGCCACTCTCTGCATAAACTGTGAATGTAAAGCACTCGGTGCACAGTCTTTCCTCAATCTTCTGGGCTGAATGGCACTTATCCTGGAAGGTTAAAGACCTTTCTTGTCAATCAATCATGTAAATGCTGACCTATAGCTGACCTATTTTCTGTTTGCCACAAGATTATCAGAATCTTGTGGCAAACAGAAAAATCTGCAGAGACAGGTCTGGATTGAAAGTGAGTATTGCAGCCAGAGCTGCTTTTCTATTTTTATAACCGCCATGGGACATTTAAAAAACGTAATTATTTTACACAGTTAAAAAAGTTAGCCTTGAGTTGGGCTAAGTAATTCAGGTGATTTAGCTGCTTAATCAATCTTCACATTCCCCCTCAACTATGATCCTCTGTTATTTAGTACTGTTATAAACACTCAGTAGCTAGGAGTCAACGGTGAGATCTTGGGAGGAGGAGGGCATTCATCTCTAATTCTTAAGCTGGCCACACACCTATAGATTCCTCCATCTACGCTAAACTGTGTGGATGGAGGAATCTCCTACTGGGCCAATCTTCAGTATAGCGTAAATGGAGGAATCGGTTGCACTTTTTCCATCTGACCATAGAAAATCTGCACAAACTCTATAGGTGTATGGCCAGCTTTAGCTTCAAGAAAAAGGCCTCAGATAAAGTAAGTAAAGTTTAATAAGGTTGCACATATAAACATTCCCTATGCAAACCTGCAGTTATAATAATTTTAAAGTGAATATTCATAGTCGTGCAAAAAGTAAATTCTGACGGCTTCATTTGGAAGGGCTGCTACATAAATAAGAATATGAACTTCGTATATTGAATATTGGTGTGAATATGCTACTTCCTTATTCTTGTCTGTATTCCTGAAACACTTGTAAAAATTATAGAAATAGAAAGGCATAGCCAAAAAAGAGGGACATGGAAGAGGTTTTTTTTTTGTTGTTGTTATTTGTAATCTCTCCTTTATTGACACTATTCCTCAGACACATTAGCTAACGCTCTCTGTTGAGATTTTTAAAACTAATTTCCTAATGGATTTTCATGTGTTAAGGGAGGCTCTAGTAATTCCTTTTGCGATGTCAAGACAAGCTTTTTGCTTCCTTGCACTGTGGATTCTATTCAATACTTAGAATTTCTCATGCAACACATGCTAATTAGTGAGGGATCATTGGGAGTGAAAAGAAAGCATGTTTTATTGACTGGAACGTTAGCTACACAAAGGAATGCTGTCAAATCACTACTTTTTCAGAGGTCATCATGGACTTAATGCATATGTAGAAGAAATATTTCAAATTTGTCTATACCATGTGATGAATGTTTTCAGTTTTACAAGAATACCCACATTAAAAAAACTGACATTGTCTGAAGAAATAAAGCATATCTGAAGTCAGAAACTGACATCATGTCTGCCTCTCACCCCAAATGCTTAAAGGAGTACTAAGCGGTTAGGGCTTTTCCCCATAGTTCTCCTAAGGGTAACGGAGGACACAAACTAGCGTCCCCCCATCACCCTAAGCTCAGTATACCGCGAGCTATAGGTCAGCATTTACATGATTGATTGGTTGAATATCCATAACCATGAGAATTACATGATTGCTTAAAATGAACATGTTTTTATATTTTTATCTGGTTACTAATTTTATGAATTTGCTTTTTAAAAACATATCGTCTTGCAAAGTAAATATTGGCATCTCTGCACATTAATGTGTCAATATGTTTCCATGTGTGTGGATAAATGATCTCTAACATCTTCATTGCTTGCGCATGAGCTTTCTAGGCATACCAGCTCTGCTCTACCCTTATCAGAGCACTTACTTCATTGTAAAGCTGGGCAGTTATTCTTCATTCAATTACACGTAATGTGGCGTGATCAGCCCTACTCTGCCTGGCAACACATTAACCCCTGTTGTGGCTTGTTGGATCTTGCAACGCTTCGTGGGCACAAAGTGTATTCCATCATATACACATCAGCATTAATAAAGAGAATTGTATAATATATACAGCAGACTTCATTAATTTTTATCTTTAACCCTGTGCTATTCAACAAGGAGGCTGCAAAAGAAAGATATGTTTTGTTTGAATAAAGTTGAGTGTAAATGCACATACACCTGTGTGTAGTAAAAAAAAAAAAATCAGATGTTTAATATATTTGATCAATTTTATCACCAGCTACGTTGAATCTTAGTAAATAAATTAAGGAAGAATAATAAAAGGAAGAAATAGTACAAGCCAGTGCTATCATCTACAATTATCTATCAGCCTTCAAAATTTAACAAATTGGATTTTTAATCCATATATAATTAAACCTACACATATTTGCATAATGAAAAAAGTGTTGATTTATTAAATCATTTATTTCTCAGACTACTCTAATGTATACTTTAGTGTTCCACTTTACGACCAAAATACTATTTTATTGTTTTAAAAAATACCAGGGTACCAATAAATGGATTATAATATAATAAACTGTGCATGTAAATGACTTATTTTGAAATACATGTTATAAGAACACAAGCTTACTGCTCCACCCCCTCCTCTTCTCATAAGCTAATTTTTTAAAGTGCGCCTTTTCACATAAAATATATGAAATCTGAAACTTGTTAAAAGATGACATCAAGGTAAAGTATTCTTTACTTTTCAGTAAAGCAGATTGCTCCTTAAAGCTTCCATTATTAGAAAGCTTATAATAGACCAGTGGGAATACACAGTATGGTACGAGGCACGGCCTCTCATTGGTTGGTGTATAGTGCTGATATATAATTTAATTTTACAAGCCTCGTGGATATAAACTACAGGGCATCCTCTTTCTGTAAAAAGCACAACACACACCCAGGACTTTCATCAGCTGCTGACACAATGGTTGAGTTGCACAGAAAGTTGCTTTCATTATACATTTCCTCCATGTTGACTGTTCCTATTATACATACAGCAAGTCAATCAGAAAATTCTTAAATCTATGCTCTCAGTTTGCAGTGCTGTCTCCTGTGCTGTGCCAATCTGTTTAAAGCAATCTAAAGCTTTCAAGGGGAAAATGCACATCTGAAAGAAGTGAATAAAAGCTTTTTTATCCAAAAGGGAAAGAACCAGCTGAGAAAGTGATGTGCATTATAGGTAATATGAGTAGCAGATCTGTGATTTTTATACTTGCAAGCAGAATCCATTTTCTGCTTTTTTTGGGAAATAAGCAAAAAAATAAAAATAAATTCAGTTGCTATACCTGCTTCATTTGTCACCTGTTTAAGCCTATTTCCATAATGCATTAAAATGTAAAAAAAAAAGTTTACATTTTCAACTGAAATATTGTTTGGCTGTTTCCATGAAGCCTGCAATCTAATTTGCTGCTCCAGAAAATGCTTTCTTTTGTTGATTTTGGTTCATTCACATTTTTTGCAGCAGGTTATTAAAAAAAACCTGGCGCCTAATGAATTTGCTAATGCTAGTCATGTAGTTTACTGATGACTTTTTCTACACTGCAATATACCCACAAAGCTGCTATTTATATACATCCACCTGAGTAGACAATTTGGTGAAAATGCAAGGTCAAGCTTTTATCATCAACGAGATGCAGCTGTCAGAAATTTTCATTTGAAGCACCAAAACATTATTTGATAGTGGCGTCCAATTATACAGCTGTTATTTTGCAGACAAATTGGTAACTGTGCCACGTTAATACACAGCAAACCTAGGGATACAGTAATCTATCAGATGGACTGGCCTCATTATAGGTTGATGGAGTGGGGCACCCAATAGCTTAATCAGCAGTACTGTGAGTTCATTTCCATAGGACCCAGACATCAGCGTTGTCCAGTGCATCAGTGTCTCCAGGACCCCCTAATGACTGACCTGCTTGTGACACAATTATTATTGCAACTGCTAGTCTAATAACAACAATCTATGCCGCTGTGCTAAACAGTAACCAAGTGTTTTATTGAGATGTTAGTTTATTTTTATTATCTCTATGCTTAAAATAAACCTGTCACAGAGAGAGACACGTGGATTCTGCCATTGCTGGCTTTGTAATCTGTAAATGCTAGTGGCAGGACTGCAATGCTCATATCATATATTCAATAGTTTGAATTACTGATCCAGAAAAAGTATGTAGGTTTTTTCTGACTTTCTAGTTATGCTTCCTTGCTCTTCAAATGTGCCTAAGAAGGTATTTAGGCTGGAGGTTCTGAACAGTGATGATCCAATCATACCTGGGTTAGGTTAGCTGAACCTAGCCAAAAATCCGGGTTCATCGAGCATCCTAGCGAACAGAACCCAGGGCCACCTGTGTCCTAGGCTGGCTATCGGTTGCTAGCAAGCTAGCAGCTGGGCCGCACAGTGTCATTATTTGCTAGAACGCAGCACACAATAACAACCAATGGGTGCCTGTGTCCTAGCAACCAATAGTTATCGGTTGCTAAGAAGCTAGTAGCTGTGCCAAACCGTGCCATTGGTTGCTAGAATACAGACAGGTACAACGTAACAATCAATGATTCTGAGGGGCTGCCTATGGCCTAGCAACCAATATGAATGTGCAACATACACTGCATCATTAGTTGCCAGGAAGCAGGCGGACACACCACAACAACCAATTATGCTGTGGGCAGCTGGTGTCCTAGCAATCAATGATGCTGTCCAGCCTGCAAAGCGTTACTGGTTGCTAAGATGCTGGTGGCCCCCCAGCAAGGTTGTTATGGTGTGCCCACCTGTGTCCTAGCAACCAATGACACTGTGCAGCCTAACTGCTAGCATCCTAGAAAAAAATTATGCTGTGCAGATCACGCAGGATATGGATTTTTCTCAACTATTTTGAGTTAAGCTTTAGTAGCATTACAGAATACCTAAGTTCATAGCTCGTTCTCCTTCACTTTTAATGCTGTATGAAAGATTTGATAGGAGCACTGCTAAGTCCTGTGTTGATGTAAGGAAGAGAAAATGTGCTTAAAACATCTGCAGCCCTGATTGTTCCAGAAACGGAAGAGGCTGTAGTCAGACTTGGGGTCCTGTCAAGGTGTATGCTGTTGAGGCATTGTGAAAGACATAATCTGAACCTGATTTAATCAGAGCCCATTCACACTAGCTGTGGTCTAAAGCTATCACTTGTTTTATGAGGACTACGTGTGCCGGTGGTGGGGTAGGTGCCTTGCATTGTTACAAAGCAAGGCACTATTTACTTTTTTTTTTTATTAACCTAAATTAAATGTCAAAGTGACATTTCATCCATTACTATGCACTACACTGCATTGCATTTCATTAATTGTTATGCACTGGTGGGAAAAAGGACAGAAACTTTAGGTGGGTTCCATTCCTTTACGGAAAATACAACATGTTTGCGTTGTACCGCCCACCCACCTGATGGCAGCATTGCAGTGTGAACAGGGCACATAGAAAACAATTGTTTTCTATGTGCTCTTGACGTGACTGGCGTTGATTAATTCCAGAAAAATGCCAGTCACCACATAGTGTAAACTGGTCCTAAAGAAAATGAACAAGAGCCGGGGTAATTTGCTATGGTTGTATCGCATGTTTTCTAAACCCACCTAGCAAATAATACATGAATGTTCAATGTGTACAGTGTGGTCATAAATTGCTGTGTGCATTGGACACCCAAATATTTTTGCTTTAATACTTTCTAGAAAGGGTATTATGAGTACTTATTATTGGAAACCTGTTCAGAGGAAGCAGTGTATGAAATACTATGTGTGCTTGCCGTGGCCACAGCAGGCATATCAGCACACATACAATGTGATATACATAGCACAGCATGCACCATGGCATTTTTAGTTTCTGTTTTTTACAGTCATCATCAATATCAGTATGCACTGCTTGTGGTTTTGTTGTTCCATAAGATGCACATGTAAAATTCCTAACAGCTGCCAGACTCTAAAACATAACAGACACTCACATTTTAATTTTAAGGCATGTCACTGCTTAGCTGGTGTATGTACGAATACTGGAACATTGTACTTGTGCACACTCGCACACAATTGGCTGGACAGGTGGATACACAATTGACAGGACAGATGGATTAACTTTTCAGTTTGTTTGTACTGTTCTGTCCCTTTCAGTGAAGAGGTTTTATTAAATCACCATTCTGGATAAATACAAATGGGCATGACAAACCTGAGGACCTATTCACACTAGCCTGCCCTCTGAAACGCTGCGTTTCAGCGAACGGGCTAGTGCGACGTGACAGCTCTGGTAGTGTGTGTCACCGTTTAAATTTTTTCCTTTTTAAAAAAATATATAACTTTATTGGTAGTGTACATTCAGGTTCATTGTGCTGTGATAAAATGTAGCATGTTTGCATATTATCGCAGCACCCCACCCATCTCACCCATGTTGCGGTGTGAATGGGACACTTTGGGAACAATTGTTTTCTATGTGTCCTAGTGGTATCCAATTAAATAACTGCTAGATTTCATCTGAGGTACAAAACTATAACTGCATTGGAGAGGATCCCTCTGCAGGAGATGGAAACAGTGATGGGACTTAATTATGTGAATCTCTTATAGCAAAGCTGCAGGTGTCTTATTTTTTCATCTGTCGTACTAAACCCTCGGCTTACCTTTGTTATATTCATGATATTCTGATCTTCTGGACTGAAGATCTCCTTGAATTCCACAAATATTGCTAAACTTTCACAGCACAATAACCACAAAACAAACCTATTCTGAATAAGAAATCACCTTTCTGGATACAACTACCTACATTAAACAGCTCACTAAGATCAGTACATGCCAAGCCCAAAGGCAGATCAGAGTAGCCCAGAAACGAGAGCTTTCAAACCAAACACACAAACAAAAATCCATAATAGGCAGCCACAGTATTGTACAATTGACTCTTATCTGAAACTGTAGATAACGATACATGTATTTTTAAGATAAACAAAGCAGCCTTCCTTTTTAGAAAATGCCTTTGAGATACAAGGAATCCTAGGATCAGACCTGTGCTTCTTTCAGGGTTACCTTTATCGAACAAAGATGAATATCTCATGCAAAATAAAGGGAACTCCACACAATGCTATGCAAAGTTGGATAGCTATGGTAAATATTCTCAGTCTGTCTTTCCTTTCAACCTATTAACATCCACAGTGTCCTTATTATTCCTTTATGTCAGGTTCACACTATTGCACTGAAATGTGTGCATTGGTGCACATTGATGGAGGTGCCCTCCGCACACCTTTCAGCAGTCCCGGCCAACAATCAAATAAATGGTGCTCGAAGTAACTTCACGGATGGCACCGTGCAAAACACAAGATTGAAGAAAATAGGTCACCAGCACTCCATAAGTTAAAATGAATGAGTCCTTTTAATGGACAATGATGTCACAGAAATCCAACATGAGCCGACGTTTCAGGGTCCTGAAACGTCGGCTCATGTTGGCCACACAAGGTCCTTTCTTCAAGGCAAGAGATGTGACCCTATTGGTGCATTGGTGCACACACTTTTCCAACACACCTCCATTGCAGTGCAGCACAACACATAACTATGCATTTTGGGGCACTGCATTACAACAAAAATGCCAGCACTTTTTTTTTCTTTTGGTGCTTTGGGCAAATGCACACTATAACAAGATGAATCCAGCCTTAGAAAACTAGACATCTCTATAGCTAAAAAAAAGTTTGAAGCTTCCAGAAGCTTATACACAGCTGTGTATGTGCCCTGAGATTGCAATATATTTGAACCACCTTTTTGGAAGTTGATTTGTACTGTCAGAGTAATGTTGAAATCTTGCACATCTAATGCTTCAGTCATCAAACTGCATGGTGATACTCACAAACAATGTTCAATTCCAACACTGTTTGGAATCTAGAGTCCACTTATTGCTAAATTTTTACTGATGCATTCAATTCAGCGGGAAGGCTGCTCACATCTAAATCTCTAACAATATGAATATATGAAAAGACAGACGTCTCTTTCTCGTGAAATACATTTTATAAAAAATATAAGAATTAAAGCAAAGAAGACAGGCACTCACAATTCAACTGAATATGTAAAGCTCATCTCAGGGACCCACATCGAGTCTTTGCCTCCACTGCCAAGATCGATTGCTTCAGCCATCCAGACATCTCTCGCTGGTGGTAATCAATGATCAATGTATTTAAAACATCTCAAAGTGTGCTGGTGTGCTGTGTATTTATTATTGAGGTTTATCACGGAGGAAACACAGGGAGACCCATTGCTTTACTACTGTACGCTGCTCTGTAAAGGGTACGCTACAACCACATACAATTTTTACCTTATTTTGTATTGTACTTGGTATAAGTAGGGAACCTGGTGAGTCAACTCCACCAAGTTAACTGCATGCTTAAAAAACATTCTTTGGCCAGGTTACCCTAAATGAGGTGGGAAGGGTTTGTGCCTCAGCTGGTGTTTGGGAGCTCCGCAGAGGAAATCAGTTTCATTTAGAATAATATAACATTTTTAAAACTGTAAAAGAAGTGCAAAGTAAATTATCTTAAATTAGGCAGCAAGATTCTGTGTACTATTCGTTAGTTTTGCATACATATGAAGGCAGAAAAAATTTGCATTGGAACGATGAATCACAAAAAGATTAAGGAGCAATCCCATGAAAACAACTTTTAACACTGAACTGCTTCATTTATGGATCTTAAGTGAAGCAAGCCCCTGGTGTAAAAGCTAATGAGTTTTTGGCATACATAAAGCTGTACTTCAGGCAAATAGCTAAATACACAGTTAAAATAAATGTAAGTGAACTTGTCTTGCTTTGCAAAATATTTGTAATTCAGTTCAGCTACTCTTGTAATCTGCCATTCCTGTTAAACAACATGTCAATACTGGTGACCTTATTTTTCTTCTTTCTTATTCTTCTCTATAAGTAAGCAATACAGCTTGGCCACCAGTTTGTAGATGGATAATGAAGGAGCAGAGGCATACTGATGAGCTTATCCCTCTGCTCTCTTATCCTCTCATCCCCTATGCATGTTCAGGAAGGAAACAGCAAACGCCTGTTTAGCTACTCCTTGCTCTATGACTCTTAATCCTGCTGTTTATACAGTAGGTTTCCAGAAGGCAGCTATCAAGACATATTCAGGTATTTATAAGAGTTTTATGTAAAAATACATTTGCCTGGGGTTAAGCTTTAGTATCTTTTTTTAGATAAGCACTACAGTATATATACTGTGGAATGGAATATATATTGACATTGCCAACAAAGTCAAAAGCTTGCCACATTTCTCACTATGCATACTAGTACAGCTAGCTGAAAACTGTTCAAAAAGAAATTATGTACCTTGTATAACTATAATGGATTCATTTATTTAAAATGTTTATGGTTTGGATAGAGGGGGATGAAATTCAAATGGATTTTACTGCCAGGTTTAGTTGGAGAGATTTCCTCTTGGTAAAAACCGGTCCCCAGGACAGGAAGTGAGGGGAAAGCTCTCAAACAGCAACATAGACAAAAGTAAAAATGCTTTTTTAAAGTTAAGTAGGGAAATGCTAAAACCCCTGTCTATTTTATTGTTATCTGTTTCCCTGTTGTAGACCTTGCCTCACCTCCTGTCATGTTAAAACATTGTCCTCAGAACAGGAAGTGAGGGGAATTCTCTCTAACTCTCTCATGGATAACAGTAAAACCTGGCAGGGCTTCTAATTTTTTTCCCATTCTATCCAGAAAAATGTTTTGGGTACAGATACACTTTAAACAATGGATGTCCAACTTTAGCAGTCTAATTAGCATAGCATTTATACAAAGATACACTTTATATTTCTAAGACAATAAAACTACTTACTGGATGCAGCAGATAAATGGTCAGTGGATGCAGCACTAAATTAGCTCTCCTAACTGGAGAACTAACTGGAGGCTCCTAACTGGAGATTATTGGAAATCATGTTGGTGGTTTTTGGGGCCCAAAGAAATATCCAACTAGTCTCTAGTGCCCAATGAAAATAATTATATTACAAGTCATTGCCAGGAGACCAGTATATAGTCACCCGCTGAAAAGCTATAGAGGTGGACAAATTTGTTGGTACCTTTCCATGATAAAAGAAGAACATGCCATTTTCTCTGAAAACTGACCAATATTTATTACATAGTTAATAAAATAATACTTTGGTTTTAAAGTTTGATTCAACAGAATATAATAAATAAAACAAATGGACAGGACATGAACTAAAATGATGTGACCCTCAACCTTTAATTTAAATCACTGCACACAAGCAATTTCTGCAGCTTTCAAAGAGACTTCTGTGCCTGCCAAGTAGTTTGGCCCACTCTTTTTCAGCAGGCTGTTTCAGCTGTGCCAGGTTTGAAGAATACCTTCTGCACTTCATGTTTCATCTCTTTCCATACATGTTTGATAGGTTTAAGATCAGGGCTCATGGAAGGCCACTTTCAATGTCCAATGTTGTGTTCGTAACCATTTTGAGTGGTTTTAGCTGTGTGATTTAGGTCATTATCTTGTTGGAGGACCTGTGACTGAAACAGAGCTTTCTGACAATGGACAGTATGTTTCGCTACAGAATTCCTTGATAGTTCATTGTGCCTTTTACAGATTCAAGGCACCCTGTGTCAGACACAGCAAAGCATCCCCAAAACATAAATGAGCCTTCCCTATGTTTCACAGTTGGTATGGTGTTCTTTTCTTTAAAAGCGTAATTTTTTTGCCTGTCAACATAGAGCTGATGTGACTTGCCAAAAAGCTCCAGCATTGTTTCATTTGTCCAAAGGACATTTTAGCAAAAACTTTGTGGTTTGTCAAGTTCCAGCCTTGCTCTTTTATGTTTTTCTCTCAAAAACAAGAGTCCATCTGGGTCTTCTTCCATTGAGCCTGCTGTCGCTCAAAGTGACAGATGGCGTGTTCAGACACTGAAATATCATGATGTTGAGTTTGAGTTCAGCTTGTATACCTCTGGGAGTTTTCCTCGGCTCTTTGTCTACCATTCACACTATTCTTTTGAATCTGCAGTCAATTTTCCTCCTGTGGCCTTGCCCAGGAAGATTAGCTAAACTCCCATGGACCTTAAATTTGTTAATAATATTTGCAAGAATAGTGACAGGAACATGAAGTTGCTTGGAGATGGTCTTGTAGCCTTTACCTTTAACATGCAGGTCTAAAATGTTCTTTCTGATATCATCAAACAACTATCTCCTTGCTTTCTCTGGTCTCTGGTTCAGCGTAGTACACAGGATGATACCAAACAGCCTGATACCAATCAACAGTGACTACTTTTTTAATCTAAATAGGCTGACTGACTGATTACAAGATTGAAGACATGTGATACTAATTACAGAAAACAGCTTGAAATATCACTACAATCCAATTATTTATAATTTTTCTAAGGGTACCAAAAATTCTGCCATTTTAGAGTATATCTTCATAGAATAAACCATCATTTATCTCTTTTTACCCTATGACATATCAAAGGCATGCAGGTAACCATGAGACAATTGCTTTTAATTTAATCATTTTCCAGAAGGAGTGAAGCATTGTTTCAATAAGCTGTAACATTTCCAGCAAATGTGTCCCAATCTGCAAACATTTTTACATGTCATGATTCTAAATGTTCACATTTCTTAGTAAATAATTATTATTCTGGATCTCTAGGGAGCTAACATTAAAGGCACCTAATTTTTTGAGTACAGTATTTACATACTATAGTGCTAGCTTGATTTAAATTAAATACGTTAATGCTTCCATTGGATGTATCATAAGTGCATGTGGTGATGCTTATACCACAGATTAGAAGCCCTTTGTCAAGAATAAAAACTGTCAGCCTTGAAATTTAGTGCCATTATTTTCTCAGAATAAGAAGGCAATGAATGAAGCTTCCTTTAAGTGTTTGTTAGTCACTGTGATGTCATGGCTGGTGTATGTGTGGGCATCATAATATGCAAAATTTCCTTTTGTCAGAGGATGGCTCACCAAGGATGAGGTCACTGCTGGTAAACCCAAAATGAAATGCGAATTAGGGTTACCCACTTTACTTTGAAAAGACATTCAATTTAGTGTTGTCAGGAATTCTTTATTTGTCCTGGAGTATAAACACTCTTTAAACCCATATTGTGTTTTACCAACTAGTAAAAAGACTCATACACGTTGCTCAATGACTGTGTCTTGGATCCTGAGAGAGAAATTAGCAAAGTAGTGTTAACATATTTTTTATGACTATTATTTAGTTCAGTTTAATAGAAAACGACTGAGAATAGTTTATTAAACCTTTAAAATAATTGTCCATTAAAGTTGCACTCCAGGCAAGTAGCTAAACACATGCTTGGAATACATATGGGGAAACTGATTTACCTGCAAAAGGATTTGTAATTCTGAGCATGTAATCTATAGAAAACCAGACAAACCAAATTCCTGATGTCCACTGCAGCAGCAACACATCTTGGTCAAAAACAAAGCCCATGTCCCAGGCTGCTAATTGGACAATGCAGGGACAAAAGCACACTGTTAAGGTCAAAGCTATTCTAATAAAGAAACAAAACCTGAATTTGTGGCTACCACAATAGTCAACACTTCAGATTTTATTTGCTCTGCAGATGATTTATCTGACTTCTGGTACCTTTTTAATTTTTATTATTAAATATTTTTTGGTGTCTGTGATTGCTGTTTTTTCCTCAGTTTTCACTGTTAGAATGTACTTTGCAGCACAGGCTTACTAGCTCATCATTCTGCCCTCCTCCTCCCAGTCTCATTATAAGGTTTTATAGAAGGCTGTTGTCAAGACTAGGCATGAGAGAGACTGACGGATTTAGCTTTCCAAAATTTCAGAAAAATCTGCAGATTTATGCAAAATTTCCCTTATAAGCTAAATTGAATGGAGTCAATGAAGATGCCAAAATGATGGTGGATCAAGTTGGTTTTAGCCATTCAATGCTTTTATGGACTTTCACTGGTTTTGAGTGCTTTCTATTTGTATTTTAGGTAGTTTTTGCACTTTTTTTGATGTATTTGGTTGTCTTAATTTGTTTCAGACAATAGGAAAACAATGGGGGCAAAATAGCAACTTATTCACGTTTAACACTGATCTTATGCCTGTGTTACTTCCTTTTTGCCTGTGTCTCTTTATATTTCTTAACTGTTGAACTATTTTTTCAATTTCCTAAAGAAGCCCCAAACCGCATCAAAATACACAAAAAAAATAAATGAATAAAAGGGTAAGGACATTAAATTATTTTATGTTCTAAATTTTATTTTTATTTAACTAAATGAATAGGTTTTGCTGTTTATCTACAAACCAGTTTATTGTGCTTAGTGTAAACTTAAAAAATGATTATGTACCATGTCCTGCCATGTGGCTCCAAGGAAGTTTGTCTGAGGTATGTCATTGCATGTATCGAACAGAACAAACCATGTCCCCATTTTACCTTCTCAGAGCGTATTTAAAGAAGTACCCTAGGGAACATGTTATTAACCGTTGCAGTGGGGCCACCCTGCACTGCAAGGGTTAACTGTTCATTTTTGTCTGGGTGTTAAAAAAACCCGAACTGCCAAGCCAACTCCCTGCTTCTCTGGTCATGCGTGTCTCCTCTTCTGCTGAGAAGGCAAAATGAGGACATGGTTCCTCATCACCATGTAATTTTACAGTGGGTACAATTAATAGGTTTGCAAGGGAGCAAAAGCCTTTGTCATTTTGACAGAGGCTTCTTGCAAGGTGATGGGAGAGTCCAAGTACCCACCATTGTTTTATCTAAATTATAAGTTAAGCACATTGAATGATCAGATGTTTTTAAAAGATATCTGTTTACTGCTGGTAGCTTTACTCATTTTTTTGCCTTGCCACATGAGGAGAGAAGAAAAAGAAAAGTGTCACAAAATTGTGGCAAATGTGAAACTGCTAATTTTGCAACAAAATCAAGTTAAATTTAATTTCATGTTCATCCCTAGTCAAGACAGACTCATGTACTTAAAAAAATGCAATAATATATTAGGCAGAACATTCTTATAAAAGAGAGAATCAGCATGGGTTTAGGAAAGTTAGGCCATGTCTAAGTAAGTTGATCAGCCTTTATAAGAATGTAGACTTAACTCTCGAAGTTGAAAAAAGTTGAAAAAAATTGTAAATGTAATATATCTTGATTTTATAAAAGCATCTGACTCTTTTTTTTTATAATAGCCTTGAAGGACACAGCCTAGGATTTACATGTATAATGAACTGTCTAAAGGACAAAGGGTGTTTATCAATGAGACATATTGCAAGCAGATCAAAGTCTGCAGTTGTGTTGTACAATGATCATTATTGGACCTGATCTTTTTTATCTTATTATCAATGACTTATTCAATGAGATAGAGAATAAAGGGGTCATTTTTTTACACAAAATTCTGCAGAATTATTAGAAATCAACTGTAGTAATATATTACAGAAATATCTTGAGAAAATGGCATCATGAACAGTTAAACGTCAGATTAAATTTTATGTTGATAAGTGTAATATAATTTAGCTATCATCTTAAAGCAGAATTCTAGACAAAAATAACAGGATAAAAATAAAAAGCCAACTAAAAGATAGCATGTAAAAAATAATCGCCTTCAAGTCATACATTTCCCCGCAGTATTTCACTGCTGCTAGATGTCCTCAATCCAACACCCAACATTATTCAACCCACTTCCTCGGAGCCCAAATCATCCTGAACTCACTCCAGGCTATGAATGGACAGTAAAGGGAGAAGCAGCACAGTGGTGATGTTATCTCTCAGTCACTCTGCTTTCTCTTCCTATCAGCATGCTTCTTTTCGCACATGAACTTATTGATTCATGGCGCTGCTTCTTCTCACACTCCAGCCTTGCATACAGCCTAACCCTTACATATTTGTAACACACTTGTGCATAAAAACATTAATTCTTGGTTTGTATGTATGGTAATACTGTTGTCAGTTACAGTATGTCACTCTCTGGTCAGTCCCTACTCTTCTTTGCCAACTAGTTACTTGGTCAACACATGTTCCTATATATATATATTGTGGCATTGCGTGGCATTACCACGGTGATAGGTGGCCTCAAAGTCACCCAGGGTTCTCAGCCAGAGGGGCTGAGTGGCTCCAGGAAAACATTACTGGTACCAGGAAAGAACTGCCTTTTCAGTCCTTTCCAGGTTTTCTGGATCCTAGTTGGGATCCTGGAGCCAGGAGATTTCTTAGAGCTCTGGGTGGGAGGAAATCTCCAGTTCTGGGTCCATGCTTTGGTAGTGACCGGCACCTAATTGTGCACCTGTGCACATCACTCATGAAGAGTGTGCTGGGATGTGTTCAGGGCCCCACCTGTGAGTCAGGAGAGCTCCACCCCGGAGTCAGTGTGGAGGCCAGTGCAGCAGGGAGCTGCGGGTTCGTGAACCATATTGGGAGGATTGGCATGTTATTGCCGTTGTCTGGAGGAACCAGACAGTGGCCCTGAAGATTGAGGCCGGAGCAGCAGTGCTGCAAGAGAGACTTATTAAAAGACTGGGACACCGTGAGTGTATGGGACAACTCGAAGAGTTGCTACAGCAAGCTATTTATGTTGGATTTCGTGATTATCTACCGTTTTGAAAGAAAATAAAGACTCTGTTTTGAAAAACGAGTGCGAGTGCTCGCTGAGCTCCCCAATATCACATTACATTCTTAATTGAAGTCAATTGAATCAGCTCTAAAAACAAACACTGAACATACATTAAAGTATATGTCTAGAATATGCCCTAATGTCCCATCATTATTTTTTTTTTGATCTTGTTCCTGAAAGAAACAGATTTTATTACTCCATGTGACATCATCAACAGGCTTGGTAAATTCTTTCAGGAACAGCTGCTGCAAGATCAGTTTCTATTGACATAGGGAAACCTCTTGGGACTACATTTCCCAAAAGTCCTTTCCCTCAACACAGGGGTCTATTCACAAAGCAATCATGCTGAGCATGTTCGGCTGATCCGAAGCCACACGAAGCAAGCGATGTACGGCTGATTTCAGCCGATATACGGCTGAAATCAGCCATACCAGCCTGAAGTGAATAGCCGAACAGTGTTCGGCTCACTTCACTTCTGATCGGTCATTCACTCGGCTGCCCTCGGCAGCTTTGTGAATAGACCCCACAGTGTATGAACAGACTCTTGGTAGTTAATGTAGCAGTACTGCTTTGCATGGAAAGTATTTTATACGCATGTAGAGTGGTACAGGCAGAGGCAGGGTATCATCAGATTTCTGAACTGTAACAGTCAGGGCTGACAACTCTGGTTGGGATTACGGTGCAGCAAAGGCACTCTGTTGTCAGCCAAGACAGGAAGCTAGGAGCACACTAGGTTTCTAGCAGGTCAACAGGTATTTCTCTTCACTTGCAGCATTTTTAAAGAGACAATGCACTGAAAATGTATGTTTGTTTTTTTTGCCACACAACATTTAATAATAAACCTCTAATGTCTCCTTAAACCTGTCACCAGTAACATGCTATCACACAGGGGACTATCAAATGAAATGTAATCAAATTAAAAAGTAAAGCCCCACCATCCTTATATACATGCACATACGAACAGAAACACATGGGTAGGGTGCACCTACACATGAAACCAAAGTTAGGTGCACATGAGAGCAATAATTCTGTTATTCACAGTTAACTCTAAACTGATGACCTGTACAGGTTTTAAAAGCATCACCTATTGACAATTTGGGGTATCAAAGGCTTTTGCAGTTTCTTGGGCACAGACAATTTTAAGGCTTAAAGTGACATTGACGTCACAATTTCCCCGATGCTGCTTTAAGTAGTTACCTTAAATGATGCCTCTTGATCCACTCATCTTCTTTCTTCCACTTGTTTTCAGCAGTCCCTCCAGTGCTGGTGCTGGTCTCTGATGCAGTGCAGACTCCTTGTGTCCCACACGCTCACGGCTGCGTGCATTGACTTACACAGTAGCTCTCCTCCTCTCCCGGCCAGTGATCGCTACTGCGCATGTACCCACATTAATCCTCCTGCACGGCCACTCGGCCGGGAGCGAGCGGCGGAGACAAAAGGTAAGTTTTTACCTGTTTGGTAACTTTTTTATTTTTTTTAAATGTTATTGCATATATCTACTGCATGTTAAAAAAAATTGACTTTAATACTACTTTACCATGTTAGGTATCTATTTACTCCGTGCAACTTCATCTTTTATATTTTACCAAAATATTGGGTATTATACTATTTTTGTGTGCACTAAAATTAATTTGAATGCATTTTTTATAGACAATTTAGTTTTGATAAGCTGCTGCACTAATATTGTGTGACATAAAAAATCGCAGTTGCCACTATTGTATTCTACATGGTCTCACATTTTATCATTTGTGCAATGCACTAATGATTTTGGCAGTGAAAGGATTCGTTTCATAGCATTGCTTTGGTAATTGTATTGCCCATTAAAACATATCTTGCACTTGTAAAGTTTGTTGTTGCCCATTTTTAGGGGAAGCTAGTGATGGACGAGTTAATAGTGAAGCTTTATTAAAGAGTTTTGACTACATTATGGTTTCTGGACAGAATACTGATTCAGCTGACAAAACAGTACTGTCTTTCATCTCTGGTGAAGCACAATGAATCTTCCATTAAGCTGCAGTCTAGTGGAATAAAGTAGGGTGCCGTGCCTCACACTTGCCACAGTTGCAGTACCCCAGGCCAACTTGTTAACACTCCACGCAATTTATCATAAAGAACACGCTCTCATCTATACGACTGTCACTCTGTGTTAGGCCTGTTCACCTCTCAGGACATGATGCCTAGCAGTTGATGACATGCAAAGTGCAAGGCTTTTATCGTTTATATGAAAAATATTTGGTTTTGAAATTGGTGCTCCTGTTATTAAAGAACAGCAGTAAAAGTAAAATAGAGAAGGGATTGCATTTCATTTTGTGAGATAAATAAAAAATACCCAGGAACATATTTATAATAAAAACAGCCATATTCAGGAGCATAACAGGGCTTTAAAAAAAGAGGTTTATTTAAAATGTCACTATTTTGTTCCTAATTTTACCCTCTTGATGTAGCCTGTCTAATATAATATGTGTAGATGATTCAGAAATATATGAATATATATGTTTATATGATTTTTTTACTTTTTTGTTCCACTGAACTGTATTTTATGTATACCTTTGTGATTTTAAGATGTGCATACAGTATATACTCTTGATTCTATGCATAACATTATTTTTAATAATAAATCTAAGACACAGCCCTATTTTTATCCAGTGCAGTTATTATTTCAGTCACAGTGTTGATCACTTTATAACCATAGCCTATGTGTGCACTGAAGTGATAATGAAATGTCATTGAGTCTTGATACATACAGTACAAGCATTTTTTTAAAACCTTCATTAGTATGCCAAAGAAGATTTACACTCAGACATTTGATTTCTAATGGTTGTTGTCAAATATGTATTACCAATATTTTGTAACTTTCTTTGCATCTGAATTGTAAACTCTCACTAAATAAATCTTCAGTTCCTCACGTCCCCCAGGGGATATAGTGCATGGCCGAGCGGCCGGCCATTGCCCGGCTGACAGCCTGCTTCTGACAGCTGGGCGGAGCCAGCCCTGATCATACGGCTGGCTCCGGCCACATGCAGAGAGATCAGCGTCCCTGGTTACCAGCTAACCAGGGACACTGATCTCCAGACAGCAAACTCTCCCAGGCGCTCCGGGAGTCTCCTGCTCCCTGCCGCCCAGGAGAGAAACACTGCTTTTTCTTTTTTTCTTTATTCGGACACAGAGCCGTGTCAGAATAGAAAAAAAAATATATTTTTTTTTGTCCATTGGAATGCATTGCTAGATTCCTATTGGCTATTTCAATTTGCAATAGCCAATAGTAAACTAGCATTGCACCAGCCCTCTGCTGATGGACCTGATGGGCTCACTTCACTTCAGGTCGGTCTTTCACTCGGCTGCCTACGGCAGCTTAGTGAATAGACCCCTTAGTCTTTAAAGTATAACTGAGCTTTGAGAATAAACAGTTTATAATAAAAATATATCATATTTAGATTTTATTCATC
>NW_017307161.1:116507-120634 GCF_000935625.1 Nanorana parkeri | reverse complement strand
GGGTCCTCAGATTTCTGCCCCCCCCCCCCCCCCCCCGTAATACTCAGTCCCAAAAAATGCCTAGAAACAATAAAGGCACATACTGTGATGAAGTACAGTCAGCAAACCTAATATATCAGGCAACAGGCACCTAATATATCAGGCATTCATTTGCAGTCTTGATCTAGGTACAATTTTCTGTGGGCTGTAGTGATGGCACCTCATTGAAATGGCTTGCAAAGCATTTTGCTTTGACGTGCATGGACTGGTTAGTAGTCTTAGACCACATTGCTAGTTCACTGAGGGTCCACATGAATGTTCAGAGTGAATGGCCTAATTTGCTCTGAGTTCTGACTCATGTAATTGAGTTTAGTCATTTGTGTCACTTACTGAAATCAGATGTCACAATGACATTTTTGTCCATGCTCCCAAGATTGATTTTTTTAATGTTTAGATGTTCCTAGTTTGTCTCCACTAGGCAGAAAATGAATCTCCCATTTTCACTGGCTTATATCTGACATTCCACTAACTGACTGGCAAGATACAAAATGTGGTTGAAAAGAATTGCTACAGGAAGGGATACTGGGGTGGGGAGGGAGAACACAATAAGATTAATGTTGGAGACCAAGTAAGCAAAGGAGAGTAGTAGATCAAGACAATGTCTGTACATTCTATTCTTGGACCAGGAGGTCAGAACTGGTAGTTATGGGCACAGACCCTCCAGAACAAAGTGATAAACTGTCCTTATCCTCACCCCTGCCCGGCCCACACGCACTAACACCCCTTGAACCCACAATAACCCCCACTTACACAGACACACACTAACCTTATAATAAAGTAAAGATTCTTATGTCATATCTATTAAGATTTCAAAGTTGCTGGAGCATGTACAGTGTTATTACAAATACCCTTGTAATGATGGCAGTCACTTTTTGATGTCAGTGTCAGGATTCTTATATCATAGTAACTACTACCATGTCACAGCCAGTTTGAGGTCTGTTAATATAGCAATGTATAGTCAATATTATGATGCCATAGTACTTCTTGTAATGTCCCAAAAATATAGTGCTGTGAGACATTATTGTAATGCCACTGTAGGTAATGTGATGCCTTAAAATACTCACTGACAAGATGGCTGCTTCGAGTTTACCCTTTTATGGTCAGGGGACTGGCTTATCCAAGCTTTCAGATTTTTGTCTCTCAAGGGACTCATATGCCCAGGGATAAAGGTTATGCAGTGCATTATGGGTTTGGGTGCAGTCATAAATTCAGAGTTCCACTGAACTGTGAATCCAGGAGATCTGCCTTGAACCCAGTCAGGGTTATTTCATGATATATCATTTCATAGTAAGGATTCTCAAGTCATAGTTAGTAATATGCTACCATACTGGGAACCATAATACCATATACAATTATATCTTAAAAAAACTGATCAAATTAAAAACATTAGTAAATATACTTTGATTGTAATTAAAAGAAAACATTAAAAACACGTGAAAAAAAACAAAACTTCTAGATGACAGAAACATTAAATTGGCAGGAAAAAAAATATTTTCTTTTTCATTTTAAAACCTGAAGCTTCCTTAAAAAATCATAATGGGTTACACAGAAACCTGAGCCCACTTCAAAAAATTACTCCATTTATCAATTTACACACATTTCAGTTTTGAACAATCTGAACCAGAATAGAATCAGATCTGGGTCTAATTTGTTTGTAGTGAGTTGAACAATATGATGACATGACAGCAATTTAACATCACGTGTTGTAATTGTTAAAACAAATATTAATAATATAAAAATACATTAATTCAAAAGCAGGTAACTACATTATGTCTCAAAAGTGTAATGTGCATAGAATGTATAATCACAAACAATAGGCAAGATACTGTATATGCATTGCAAAGTATAGGCAAAACACAGAAAATCTAGTAATTAAAAAAGGCCAAATTCTCTAATTCACTAATGATATACCCAATAAAATTCTGAAGAACTCTAAGAAATACATTTCCGCTTGTATGAGAATGGATGTATAGCAGCACCAAAGCTAAATGAAGGATGTGCTTTAGCAAATGAGGCATACATGAGATTGTCCAGATAATGCATATGCAGTGTGTACCATATTCCCTTTCTTTTAATGTAAAACATATAAACTTTAGTTTTTATTTTGTCCTCAAAAGCTAAATGAGGGATGTGGTGTGGCCAATCAAACCTGCAATAGATTGTTGAAATAATGTTTATGCAGTGTGTACCATATTCCTTCTTTTTATTGTGAAAAATGTACACTTTAAATTGTTATTTTTTTCTCCAAAGCTACATGAGAGGTTTGGTGGTATAGCAAATGAGGCCTACACCAGATTGTTGCAATGCTACATATGCAGTGGGTTCCATATTTCTTCTATTGGCATCTTAAAAATTATACACTAAAACCACTTGCAGACCGGCCACTGTATTAAAACAGGCAGTCCGCTTAAGCATTTTTCCAAGAGGACGTACCTGTCCTCCCTTGAATGCTTGTGTGTGTACTGCTCTAGCAGCATTAGACAGCAGTGAACAGCGGCTTTAGACACAAAGCTGATCAGACCAGCTCTGTGCCCTGTGATTGCTGTGTTTTACTTCTTAGAGTGAAAACAAGCTGCAGCAACAAAAAAAAAAGTAAAATAAATGTTTTAACCCTTCCAGCCTCCCTCTTCTCCTGCGTATGTTAGCTTCAGTCTAGCTCTACTCTGATGCATGTATTAACCCCTTCATCTCCTTTTGTCCTGCACATCTGTACATTAACATCTTCTTCTCCATCCTCTCAATGTATGTGCCCTTTACATTAACCCCTTCACCTCCGCCTCCCTCTGTCTATGACATGTACATTTATTATATCTTGTGCAATTTTTAAATGCTTATTACCAAGCTCCATGTTTTAACCCTAACTACTGAAATGATTCTTAGTTTCCGAAAATTGCGGCAAAAAAAAATCAGATCAGCTTGGAGTGTCAACTTTCCAAAAAGGGGTAATTTTTGTGGTTTTCATACTGCCCTGACATTTGTATTTGCTAGTATTTACAATTCCAAGAGAAACAGACGTTTTTTCAAATTTGTTAGTCTTTTTTACTTTATATAGTAAAGAATTAAAAAAAAAAGTGGTTATTAAATACTACGATTAAATACAACGATAAGTCTACTTTACACTAAAAGTGGTTGCAGTTTTAAACCATATTGAAGGTAAGTTACATTGCACAAGAAAAGTTGTGATTTCTATGATTTTAGATTATTTATTGTGATGATGAAGTGAGTCATGTGAGTAATGATGCCAATTTACCCAAAAGTGAGCCACTAGAGATTGGGATGGAGTTGACAAGAGACGGTGAACAACGTCATGGAATAGAACAGCGGAGGGAGTAACAGGTAACTTTGTACTGTCACCAAGTCAACACTTTTGCAATTGCAGGAGTCCGCAACTGTGGAGGATTTTTTTTAGATAGAGTAAACTCCAAAATGTTTTTTGGGTCACCAAACAAAGTACACTATAGTGCAGTATTTTTGTCTCTAAATATCAAAAGTTTGTATCAGATAAACAGGATGTTCAGTATCTGTATTTACATCTGTGTGGTTGCTTGTAAGCAATACTAGTTGGCAATCAATAAAAATACATGTGAAGAATATGTCTATCTCCATACCAACTTTTTTTGATGGATTACTCTCTAGGCATGCAGCAGTCTTGTGTTAAAAGAGAACTTTGGTTTTATAGAAAACAACCTTTAACTTGCCAAGATGCAAAGAATTCAGGGTAAATAGAAAAAATTGAGGATACAAGTCCTGTGTGACAGCGCTCTCCGGAGGGATGGGGGGTTTTCAAGGGGTCCGACTTTCTCAGAACTTTTGGTTGAGTGGGGGCTGTGTGGGGGAGGATGGTGTAGAGGTGGGGGTGGCGTGCGGCTTCAGATCAAAAATGGACCGGGGTGTCCACTTGGTATGGGTGTGAAACAGAAAAAAATAACAGAGCCAGACCCCTTGAAACCCCCCCATCCCTCAGGAGAGCGCTGTCACACAGGACTTGTATCCTCAATTTTTTCTATTTAGAAACAACACCTACTCTGTGGGTGTTACCGGTGGTAACCTGTCCTACTGCAGCTCTCTTGAACCCACCATAGACAATA
>NW_017307161.1:103766-115827 GCF_000935625.1 Nanorana parkeri | reverse complement strand
CCTCCACAAGAACAAGCCATTCCCACTCCAAACCAAAAACCAACTCCCATCGCCCCAATAACCCCCCTCCACCACACACCAAAACATACGAGACCACAATGAGGAAACAATTTTTCAAATTACAACAATTAACTTTTGACAAAAACCTACAATGGTGGGACATTACATACCTTCACAAGTACTTAGACCATAAAATCACACTGAGAGGCCTAAGAGTGAAAAACGTTTTTTAGACAACGATTTAAAAAGACAATAGGAGTGGGTAGCTGAATTCGGGACCCTTAAATGGATTGAACTCATAATAGAACAAAGAGAAAGGAAACTCACACATTCCACATGACTGAAGAATACGGCACCTCAGACCTATTCACCAAATGGCTATCCACCCTCGACAAAAACAAAACCAAACATGAAGAACACGTCCAGGAAAGGAAAGCCAAGAAATTTAACAGAGACCAAAATGATTATGCAAACAACAGAGTATTTAATTGGAACAATCCAACTCCCACCGCACTACCTCTGCCACCACTCATGTCAAGTCCCACCACATTACCTCTGCCACCACTCATGTCACTGCGAACCAGGCCCTCAGCCCACATCACCAAATTGCTGTGGGACCCACCCACATCCAAATACGTTCGGCAGCCTCGGTCATTAAGGCCCACCCCAGACATCATGGATCACACAACCCAAAAGTCCACCCCTACCACCAGCACTCCTGAGGTAACCCAAGTGATGGTCCCAATGAACAACCACGCCAGCCCAACCACGCTGCCACAATCCGATACCTACCTTCCTCGAGAACCCACATCGGATCTCATCCCTCCAAATCCACCAGGCCCCCACCCCACAGCCACCATAACGGAGAAGATCCCCTCCCCTAAACCACAACCAGAGCATTTTTTAGGATCGGGCCAAGCCCGCCCACAAAAAAGAAAAAAACCAGAAGAGGTACCAGAGGAGGAGCACACCGTACCAGCCAGCACAAAACGAGAAAGACAGCACCCACCAAATCCACAGTAAAAATATTCAACCTCTCAGACCACATCCTGACCCCCCAAGAAACCTCCATACTGAACAAAGGACTAAGCTTTGCACCAGACATCAAACCCAACTCGTTCACACTTTTCAAAGACCTCAACAAGTTCATCCGACAGCTAACCCTAAAAAGACACTATAATAACACAACACTCGCCGATGGATCAGTTGAAGCAAACGGTACCACTGCCACATCAACAAATCAAATAGACAGCAACACAGATGAAGATATCTTGAACATTCTTGAGGAACTGTATGATCCCGATCACCCCACTGACCTCGAGCTAGGTGAATGGTCGTTCCCCGACATACACAGCTCGCTACGCCCCCCATCCAACTTCTACCCACACAAATCAAAAGGTAACTTCATAGATACCTTTTACCAGGTCACCTATTCGGATTTCAAAAAATTATGTGACACCAACACAACACACAACAGAACGGAAAACAAACATAAAAAATCCAACCTCTCCCACAAAGAACAAATAGCTCTCAAAATCCTGAAGAACAATGCCAACATCTCCATAAGACAGGCGGACAAGGGTGGCGGCATAGTTATACAAAACCGAGCAGACTACATCAACGAAGCCAACCGCCTCCTGTCAGACAACTCCACTTACTCCTCCCTCCCCACGGACCCACTACCTGAATTCCTCCAGGAACTAAAAACGCTAACAGACACGGCACTCAAGGAGAAAGTGATCACGAAGAAAGAAAAAGCTGTCCTCTGCCCCTTACAACCAAAAACACCTTTCTTCTACCACCTACCCAAAATTCATAAAAACTAAACCACACCCCCAGGCCAGTCTTACCAGCGGCCTTTCAAAATACGTAGATCAATTCCTACAACCCATTGTCATCACATTACCATCCTACCTCAGAGACTCCAGTCATCTAATAGACACATTAAGCCACTACTCCTGGGAGCCCACCTACCACTGGGTATCCCTGGATGTGTGTTCCCTTTACACATCCATCCCACACAATATAGGCCTACAAGCTTTACAATACTACCTTTCACAACAACCGGCACTAAATCACAAGCAAGCCCAATTCATTCTGAACTCCACAAGATTCACACTCGAACATAACTATTTCTCCTTGATAAATTCTATCTCCAAACCCAGGGCACAGCCATGGGAGCGAACTATGCCCCCAGTTACGCAAATCTAACGATGGGCTACTGGGAGCACTTCCACATTTGGCGAAACAACCCCTTTTCACAACACCTGACGTATTACGGCCGGTACATAGATGATATCATCATCATTTGGGACGGACCCCCCGATACCATTAGTGCCTTTGTGTCACACTGCAACAGCAACCCACTCGGCCTCAAATTCACACATGTTCTGGATAGTCTCAAATTAACCTTTCTGGACCTGGAACTAACCCATAGTGAAAAGACCATAGTCACCACCACACACTTCAAACCCACTGCCGGCAATTCTTATCTACACTACGATAGTTGCCACCACCCCTTCTGGAAACGCAATGTCCCCAAGGGTCAGTTCTGGAGACTAAACAAAAACTGCACGAGAAAAGATGATTACCTGAAACAAAGCCTCCTCCTCAAGAAAAAATTCATCGAGAAAGGTTACCCTAAGGATCTCATAACCAAGGCACAAGAAAGTTTTCTGACACAAAAGACAGGACCGAACAATAAAACTAAACACCACACACAAACAGATACGGCAAGATTCATCACACCTTTCAACAGCAAATTCAAAGCCATCGAGTCCATACTAAAAAAGAACTGGCATTTGCTCCTTTGTGACCCCAAACTAGGCTCTATACTCCCCAAGAAACCCACAGAAGTATTTAAAAGAGCCAAAAGCATCAAGAACATAGTGGCACCGAGTAAACTATCAATCAAGAAAAACAAAACCAAAAACTTCCTCTTTGACAACAGTATAGGCGTCCACAAATGCAAAAAACTCCTCTGTTTAACCTGCCAGTTCATCACACACAGTCAAAACTCCTTTCAAGGCAGTTGCGGTAACAAATTCCCCATACACCAATTCGTCACCTGCGACCATGATTTCGTGGTGTATGGCCTAAGATGCCCCTGCAACCTACTGTATATAGGCTGCACCATCCGCCCCCTATGTAAGCGCATAGGTGAGCACAGAAGGTTCATAGAAAAAGGCAACACTGAACATAGCATCCCTCGTCACTTCCTCCATTTATAGGCGTCCACAAATGCAAAAAACTCCTCTGTTTAACCTGCCAGTTCATCACACACAGTCAAAACTCCTTTCAAGGCAGTTGCGGTAACAAATTCCCCATACACCAATTCGTCACCTGCGACCATGATTTCGTGGTGTATGGCCTAAGATGCCCCTGCAACCTACTGTATATAGGCTGCACCATCCGCCCCCTATGTAAGCGCATAGGTGAGCACAGAAGGTTCATAGAAAAAGGCAACACCGAACATAGCGTCCCCCGTCACTTCCTCCATAAGCACCAAAAAAACATTAAACTCCTACAGGTCTTTGTAATCGAACAGATCCCAAAAAACCTGCATGCAACTGAAAGATTCCATAAACTGTGCAGACAAGAAACGTATTGGATCTATAAATTAAACACATTATCTCCCTCTGGCCTCAACGAAGATTTAGAGATAAGCACCATCATTTAACACCAATACAAACGGTTAACCACTCTCATTCCAGCCCAATTTTGTCTTTTTATGACTGTACTTATATTTTTTTCCTCCTGTCATATTCAATAACACCCACAAGGGGTCAACCATGAGCCACATGCACTATGCTAATATCCCACAAAAACACGCCCAGGACGGCCCACTAGCCCTAACCACACCCCCCCCACCCTTTAAAATGATTCCCGCCACATCATTCTATCCTACCCTGGCTTGATAAAGAAGATATGATCTTCGAAACGCGTTGCCAGCTTTAAGCTCTCAGGCCTCGTTCCCACTGCGCGATATGCAAATCGCGCGTTTGTCGCGCGATTTGCATATTGCGCGACATCGCGAGATTTGCCGCGCGATGCCGCGTTCAAGCTTGCATTGAGCAAGCTTGAATCGCGGCTAAATCCGCCCAAAAAAGGGTCCTGCCGTAGTGACACACGACCCGCTACAGCAGGACCCTTTGCCCCATTGGATTGCATTGGAGCGCGATATCGCGCGGTAATTTGCCGCGATATCGCGGGAATTACCGCGCGATAAATCGCTCAATGTGAACGGGGTCTAAACCACCTGAACCTTTTTGAGTGTTCGGAACACTCCTTATCAACACGGGTACAGTGCGGGCATCCACCCCTGGAGACCGCGCTCCACTGCCCGTTCCATCCGCAGCATCTGACACACGGCTCTTGCCACAACACCCACGCCTGTCTCATTGGGACTCTACCTCCGCTCCCATTGGACATCGGAGACACACCCTCCCCACAGACAACACTTCCGTCTCCAGCCGTCCGTTGTGACATCCCGGCAGCTCCTCCGCCCCTCGGATCTCCGGTCGGCACCACGTCGCCCTCCTACTTCGGCCACTGGAACCGCCACTGAGAGGATCACCTCACGGCCCTCCAAGCACAACACCGGCCGACCATCAGCCCTCCCGCTGGTACCACATCACCCTGCAGCTCCGGTCATCAGCACCTCCAAGCAGGACCCCGAAATCAGCCGCCTAGAGGATCAGTCCAGAGACCACACCATCGTCGCTGACATCCTGCCTTCGCTATCCCAACGCTCCGTCTAAACAGCGCGACCCGATCCATCACAACCCAGCCTAGCAGCCCAGCAGCACGTCCCATACGCAGACATCTGATGTAATCGCACCTCGAACCGGCATCCGAAGTCCCTGCATCCAGTCCCGGAAGAGATCGCCGGTCGCTACCCCCAACAGGAATCCCGTCGTCGATGACTACACTTCCTAAAGAACCTCGCGGTGAGTTGATATATACACCACACACCGTTCTACTTGCCTCCATTTCATGTGCACCTCTTTTGTTTTTGTTTTTATTTTCTCCCTCCACCCCTGATATTGATCACTTTGCGGGAGGAACCATCTTGTGCTGGTGCTGCTAAAACCTTTAAAATCTTGCAGCAAGGTGGGGAATTAAGTTTGTGAAATATTCTGTAAATCTAAAATTACTTTCACTAATTTCCTTTTTTATGTACAAAATCATAACAAGGACTTTCTAAAACCCTTCTCTTTTGAACCACCATATTTTACAAATATTTTTAAGACCCCATTGTGTCTTTCTATTAATATATATAAGCTGGACTAATTATTTTCTTGTTTATAAGCCATGGCGTTTTTATTTTTTTTTATTCTCAGTCTTCAATGTTTTCATCATTATAATTCATCATTATAATTTTGCAACATATTTCCAGAAAAATACATGATTAATATTTTTTTTAATAAGCTGCTTCAAGTCAGGACCTTAGCCAAATTTAAATAGCAATCTTTTATATGAACCCTGCTTAATGCTGAAAAGTACTTCCAAAACTCATAATGGGGAACTAAATTAACTGGGTTTTTTGCAACCACTTAAGGCAAATAATGGTCACTAATGTTGTAATAAGCAGCTGTTACCATATATTTCACCATAGATTTCAATGACAGTTGCAATAACAATAGTATAACAATAATATGAAACTTCATTTAATAACAATCTAATTTTAATTAAATGTAATTGAAAGCAAGATCAACCTGAGACATAAATATTAGGTTAGTTATCTGTATTAAACAATAATATGTATGCATGAATCCCATATAAAGATAAGACTATGTACAGTTGAGCTGTAATGGCGGAAGATGCTAAAAGCTACCAGTATAACATAATAGGCTTTTGCCAAGGTACAGGCTCTATAAGTAACAGGTCTTTACCAGATCCTCAAGTGTTGGAGATTAAATTGTGTGGTTTAAATATATAAATAGTAAGAAAGTACAGACAGAACATATAGGCACCATAAATTATGACAAGGGGAGGTCAGCTACCACTGAGAGTGAGAAAGTGAACATGTTAAATGCAATCTTTTCTTCTGTCTTTACAAATGAGATGGACGTGGGCATCGATCAGGGCATCAGCTGCCGAGATAGTAGTACCAGTTTTAACACATCTCTGCAGCTAATAGAGAGCAGAGTAATACAGAGATTAGAAAGATTAAATCTAAACAAATCACCAGGACCTGACGGGTTACATCCGAGGGTACTAAAGGAACTCAGTCAGGTAATAGCCAGACCACTGTACAAAATTTTTATGGACACTATAATGACAGGTATGGTCCCGGCTGATTGCAGGAGAGCAAATGTAGTACCAATATTCAAAAAAGGAAGAGAAGTGCACCGGGGTAACCACAGACCTGTCAGCTTAACATCAATAGTGTGTAAAATATTCAAAGGCATAATTCAGGACTACATGCAGGAATTTGCAAATAAAACTGGCATGTTAAGTGGTAACCAACATGGATGCCAAACCATTCTATTAACATTTTATGAGAAAGTTAGTAATAAATTAGACAAAGGAATACCAGTAGACGTGGTGTATCTGGACTTTGCTAAAGCATTCAACACAGTACCCCACACATTTTTAATCCATAAACTAGGGTCTATAGGTCTAGATGGCATTGTATGTACATGAGTGGAAAATTGGCTGCAAGAACAGATCCAGAGGGTAGTGATAAATGGGTAATTCTCTAATTAGGCAAAGGTTGGGAGTGGGGTGCCCCAGGGTTCAGTTCTGGGACCAATCCTGTTCATCTTATTCATCTACGACATAGAGATTGCACTAAATAGCTCAGTTTTGTTTTTTGCGGACAATACTAAACTCTGCAGAGCAGTAAATTCCAAACAAGAAATATTCACACTACAACAGGACCTTGGCAAAATTGAGGCATGGGCTTCAAGATTGAAAATGCGATTTAATGTTGAAAAGTGTAAGGTTATGCACATGGGAGCAAAGAACATGTGCGCAAACTACCAATTGGGGGTGCTACTCTAGGGAAGTCAGACATAGAAAGAGACCTGGGGGTCTTCATAGAAAACAGATTTGACAATAATAAGCAATGCCAAGCAGCAGCCAGTAAAGCTAACAAGATACTGGCGTGTATTATAAGAGGGATTGTAGCAAGGTATCAAAGAGTAATACTACGACTTTATAAATCATTGGTTCGGCCTCATCTTGACTATGCTGTACAGTTTTGGTCGCGGACTCTCAGGAGGGACGTCCTGGAGCTGGAGAGATTTCAGAGAAGGGCTCTAAAATAATTAAAGGGATAGAAGGCCTGAGTTATGAAGACTGCATTCAAAATCTAAACGTATTCACATTAGAAAAGAGGCGATTAAAAGGGGACCTTATTGCACTCATCAAAATCATCAATGGGGACCACAATATTAGGAACAAATTGTTTAATCCGAAAACTGTATTGAGAACCCGGGGAAACAACAAGAGGTTAGAAGAGAGAGGGTTAAATCTTACATTTTGTAGAGCGTATTTTACTGTGAGAGTAGTGAAAGTTTGGAATTCCCTCCCACAGGCGGTGGTATCTATTCAAGAAACTTCAAGAAACTTCTGCATGAGTTTCGCAGAATCTACAGGGATATGGGAAGTGTTAATAAATACAGACACACACACAACCACATACATAGGTTGAACTGGATGAACCCTGGTCTTTATTCAACCTTACATACTATGTTACTATGTGGTGATTACTCCCAGAATGCGGTCATTAGAATGGCTTCAGTAGTGGCTACTGGCAGCTAGAAAGTCCAAGGTGAAGTACATGTTAGTGGAAAACTGGTAAGTACCACAATCAGGTGGGAAATGTACTTCAGATATTATCCTGTTCATAAAAGGGTACACATCTGCTAGTATTAAAGCATACCTAAGCCTAAAAACAAAAATGTAATAATGTACTGTATATTACAGCTTACCAGTCCTTAGAAGTGGCGGTTGCGTTAGTTTCCTTTTGGTCAGGCTTTTTTTCCCTTTATTTTCATCCGGTATTCCTGCAAATACATTTTATGTCCCATCATGTCTACATTCATTTCTCCACTGAATTGATGGGGCAGCCATGGTTATCACACAGGTTTTGGCATGTCTCCTTTTGTTCATCTTCATTACATGGTGGATTGATGGGACTATAAATGTGGAGACAATAAATTGAATATATACCTCTCTGCCCTAACAAAATGTTTTGTTTCTTGTAACTTTAGAATGTGATATCTCACTTGACTGAAGAGAAATAATATTTTTACTCGCATGTCCTTTGAACTTGATTTTGTAGTGGCAGAGCATACAAACAATCCTGCCAGACTGGCAGTGAACCCGCTATGGGTGGGAATATTTGTTCTCTAGGCTCTGTACTGGAACTTTGCAGCTGCTTGAATGCTCCAGATATTTATGGTCAGATGCTCCAATATTTCTGTTTAGCTTTGTGCTTTACTTCAAGTGAAATGTGTTTTCTGATACTCTGCATGAAAGATGCCACATAACATAAAACTATATTGTACTATCCATCTGAGGAAATGTTCATTCTCTGTAAAAAGTTTACAAAATGTGTTATTGGAACTCACTTGTCAGTTCCCTATTATTTTCAAGCAGCTTGGTTTAAATTCAGACATGATGTCGTAGGTGTTGAACCAGATACCATTTTATTGTTAACTTTTGTAAACATAATGACTCACTGTGCATATATTGTTTGTGCCTACACATGAATGGATGGAAGCAATGTAGGGGATTACAATTACAGGAAGACTGCTGTTGGCTCTGCAGCATTAAAAAGGGCTGATTATTGTATTGTAATCTGCCTACTAACAAAACTTCCCGAAGTTTCCATAAATGCATGTCTCTCCTCTTCCTGTGCTAGATAGATCAGGCATCACATAGGAAAACAGGTTTGTGGCTGGTAGGCTACACTAATTTTTCAATGAATGTTTCAATATTTTTATTAAAGTTTTTGTCAAATGGTGGTTAAAGGATCATGACCTTTGCATGATTTCTGGTTATAGCCCAATGCTGCAGGCCCAGGTCCTCGCCCGACTCAATAACGCTGATCCCCCCTCCGGGGTGGGCTTTAGTCGTCTGAGGCCCTCAGGGAAGGGACGGGTATTTTTCGCGAAGGTATGGCTCGGACGCGGGCACATTAACACATATACTGTAGATACAATTGTTATTATTTACGGCTACCCTATTATCCTCAAAAATGCACACTTGACGCTGCCTTTGTATGTTGTTACAATTTCTTGTCTGTCTGAAAAATTTCAATAAACAATATTTCTGCAAAAAAAAGTTTTTGTCAAAAAGTAAACATTAGAGAACGTTTCTGATATCTCCAACAATACAGCATTATGTAAAAGGCGTAACAATCATACAAAAAACAGCGAATAGAAATGTCATATAGCTAGTACGATTGCTATCCATATCCATAAACCAATGAGCGTTGGTTCACTATACACCATAGATAAGCTGGTTAGCACTATACAGAGTGAACCAGGAATAGTGTAATATGGAGGATCAGCAAAGGGGTAACTTTAGAGCAGGAAAGAGAAAAGAAAGAGTAAAAAGGAACAAGAATAAGATAATTTTCATTATCTTATCTTAAAAACATCACCATTTTTGATAGTATTAATAATAATACCAGGGTCACCACTACACGTAACCACCAACCGGTTTTTATATTGATAGGGTCAGCTCACCATCCTCCCATGATCTCTAGCCTCCCAATTCTACTCCATTCACCTAGATGCCCCAGAAACATGTTAGATCCATATCAGGGTGTTAAGGTTGCATCCAGTGTTCCCAAATATTCAGAAATCTGTTTTGTTTATCCTAAAAAATGCTAGACAGCCATTCATTTAACATGATATTGTCCAGCCTACAGACAAACTCCATGTATGAAATCTGCTGCTTTTTCCAGTTACCCGCCAGTGTAAGTTTTGCTGCCAGAAAAATAAAGTGCGATAAACCACGTTGTGAACTATTCAGTCAAGGTACAGACAAGTGGAAAAGAACATAATTAAGATTTCTGATTAGCCGAAGGATCGGCCGAAGCTACGGCCAGATCCTTCGGCAGCTTTGTGAATAGACCCCTATGTGTGTGAAACAAGGTATTAATCAACATGCACATCCTGATCCAGAATCGAGTAGCGATAGGACATTGCCACCAGATATGTTGCCAACATATTGCCAAGTTCCTGGCATCCCTGATAATAATCGCCAGAGGATGTAGGATACAGGTGGATAATCCGAGCCGGGACCAGATACAATTTTATGATCACTTTATATACCACCTCAGCATTCGTAACATTAAGAGAGCATCTGGCAATGTTCCTCCAGATTTGTCGCCAATCTTCCGGTGTCAATGGCTGCTGTAGATCCCTCTCCTAACCACCAACGTAAGTGTGACGGGTTTGACTTATCAGCCTATTTAATTGGGAATATAAGGTTGTCACCAGACCCGGACCTTCCGGTGAATGTAGACAAATATGCTTAAAGGAGGTAAATAAGCGTCCCGGGTCTCTTCTGCTTAACAAAGTGGAGATCCAGTGATGAAGTTGGAGGTATCTGAAGTGTTCAAGCTCCGGGACCCGTTTATGTTCTCGGAGATATAGCCAGGAGGGTATGGTAGGGGAACGCACAAAGTCATATACTACATTAATTCTATTATTCATCCACCATGGAAAAGCGTGGGGGATTATCCATAATTGGCTTAAACAATGGCTGGGCAAATAAAGGAAGAAGTGGTAAATATGGAGAGAGCAAATCAGCTGAGTATTTAATAGAGTCCCATACTTTGAGCGAGTGTAACATAAGAGGACTTAGGGTCTTAGGCCTATCACTAGGTGGTATCCAGGTTAACGCTGATAATGGCAAGAGGGAGCAATTCGGAATTTCCAGCATAAGCCAAAGAGGGGGAGATCGCTCGTCAGATGAACTGGAGGATACTCCACTGCAATTAATGCATAGCGAAAGAAGAGATGGCCACCGGCAGTCTTCTGAAATAATAAAGAAGTTTGGGTAATATTGTCATCTTAATGGCTGAAATCTTGCCCAGCCAAGAGAGTTTATGAGGAAGCCAGTATGTTAGCATCTTCTTTAAGCTTCTAAATAATGAGATATAATTTATGGTATACAGAGTATAATAAGAAGGGGTCATTTTAATCCCCGGGTAGCTAATATTGAATTTTGTCAAAGTGAAAATAAAATTGGTGCAAAGATGTTCATATAAATGTTTAGGACACGTCACATTCAATGCAGCAGATTTACTCCAATTTACCATAAGTCCTGATATGACTGAAAATTGTTGTAGAAGACGTAAAAGATTAGGAACTGTGGTATGTAGCTGATTTAGGGTAAGCATAACGTCATCAGCAAAAAGGCTAGCTTTGTATTCTTCCCCCGCCATTTCTATACCTTTAATGTTGGGATCAGAACGGAGAAGAATTGCTAGGGGTTCAATTGCGAATGCGAAAAGGGCAGGGGACAAGGGACACCCTTGGTGGGTACCCCTCTCGATGGGAATCTCTTGTTATAGGCGACCCAAGTATTTGATTTGGGCTGTGGAGTGGAGTAAGGGACTTGTAACCATGTCAGGAAGGATTCCCCAAAACCCCAACAGCGTAGTATGTAATGTAAATATTCCCAAAAGATTGAATCAAATGCCCTCTGCAAATCCAACGACAAAAGAAAGCCTGGTATGTTTCGCTACACTATTTTTTGTAGTAGTTTTTTTTTATTTTGTAGTAGACATTCCAAATATGAGTTTGACCTCAAAGTGTACTTCCACTTTTGCAGTCAATTGTATTCAAAGTGTTTTTAAAAAATATACGAGCTAATAAAACATTATATAGATACAGTCTCTTATGCCACCTCATTCTAACTCTCCAAAGATACATATTTATTAATATCATGGTTTAGTAGATGACAGTAAATTTCCACATGCCTCAATATTAATATTGATGTGGAAGATGATGATGAGTTTCATGCATTTAATCAAAAATGTTCACACATTAAAATGTTATTAAAATGTATAATCTATATATATATATATATA
>NW_017307161.1:92607-103683 GCF_000935625.1 Nanorana parkeri | reverse complement strand
TGATATATATATATATATATACATACTGTATATAATAATGATATGTAGTCTTAACTTACATGCGTACACCATCAATGTCCAAAATATGATGAAACCAGTAAGCTTAAGGAGAACCAGTAAGTAAAACATTAGGCATACACATATGGTCCCCACAGTCAAAGCCAGATGTAGCACACACATGTATGGAGCACAGAAAGGATATTATTGCTAGGTAGTTAGTTTGACTACACTAATACACTAAGACTTTGGAAAATAGTATACACATTCCTTCTACCCATGCCCTATCTATATATTTTTTTTCAGATCAGTGATAGAGCTTACACAGGACTGCATTATGCAGGAAAGGATATTGATGAAAATGGGGTAAGCAGTTTGCTTCTAAAACATTAGTTTTCATTTAAGACTATGAGGGTATTTTGTGAGAGGGATTGATATAGTTTCATTCTATATCTGACATAGAAAGATGGCCATTAAGATATACAATATGGTGAAATCAAAAAGGGAAAAAATCTTCTTCTGTGACTTATATCTAAAGAGTTTTCTCCTTCCCTTATCCTGTGGGTATAGGTAAGTGAGTTCAATCAAATTTGATTTAAGATGCAATCATAATGGATATTCTTAAAGAGTCAAGCTACCCCATAATTATGGTTTTAGATTCCTGGAATATCTCATGAATGTGCAATACATACTATCTCCTTTGAGCAAGTGAGCGGCACAGTTTGGAAAATGGAGTAAATATACAGTATATATACACTTCCTAAATTACTGAAATTATGAGAGAGGTAAGTATATATATATATATATATAAAGTATTTATGGGTTATAGATGCCCACCTCATTCCCAATGAAGTGAACTTTATTTATGAAATGCATTTAACTAATCATCAATTACCCCATCAATAATAATAATAACAAGACAACAAGACATGTGGAAAGCTACTGTCATCTACTATACCATGATATTTCAAATATGTATCCTTGGGGGCAAGATTGAGGTGTAATAAGAAATTGTATCTATATTAAGTTTTATTAGTGTGTGTATTTTTTAAACACTGAATATGTAATTTTGAACATATTAATTATAGTTGTGTGTGCCTTAAAAGCCACATACAATGTTTTGAAATAGAAAACGAGTGGACAGATCACACAAGCAGGAAAACGACATTTCAGGGTGCATTCTATACACAAAAGACATACAGAATACCTCAAGGTTGTCATACGACATTGCATTTTTTATTTTTTAGAGAAAATTACAGCAGCTTCAGAGTAAAATTGAGAGATATTGTTTAATAACATTAAATAGCAAAATGGCTTGTGTAGCAATTTTATATGGTATTGTATAGTATGATATGATATTTACAGTATATGTAAAGGCAAATCTTTGTTTGTAGTTTAGGATTATACTCTCTTTCAGGTTTTTATTGCTGTCTGTGTCCACAACAGGGAGATTGACCAATGTTCCAATGACAAATGTCTATAGCTGGCCATACACTAGTAGATTTCCGAGTGAACACTCTATTGAAAGATCTTGCCACTGGATAATGCCATCAGACACTTGACAAATGTTGATCAAAATTTCATTTGATCCTAACATTTGCTTTTGGAATGGATGGAGTTTCCCGAATGAAAACTACATTCACTGTTAGAATTTCGTTTGTTCCAGAACAATTTTCATCCTACTCCTTTGAGGGGTTTTTTTGGTCACTACGGATTAAAACAATTGTCAATTTGACCCTATCAACTAATAGAAAGTCTTCCTTCGTACGATAGTATTGCCAGCTTAAGATAGGAATTCCCCTTTCTTCTCATTTCCTGGTGCGTCAGAATAGGCAGTAAAGGGAAATCTCCCTAATGTAACACATCAAGCAAAAAATAACCGGGGATTTGAAACCCTCCTTTCTCTATCCAAAACTTAAAAAAGGTTTGCCTTTATGTACACTGTAAAAAATATACATTGTTCGCAAAGTGAAAGTTTAGTGTTTACTTTGAATATCCAATCATGTGCAACTGAAATTAAAAATATATATTTTTTTGATTGCACGTGATTGGACAATTGTGAAAGCAGATTCCCCTTATTCATTAAAGGAGAACTATGAGGAAAAACACTGGCCCCATAGTTCTCCTTTAATGAATAAGGGGAATCTGCTTTCACAATTGTCCAATCACGTGCAATCAAAAAAATATATATTTTTTTGATTGCACGTGATTGGACAATTGTGAAAGCAGATTCCCCTTATTCATTAAAGGAGAACTATGGGGCCAGTGTTTTTCCTCATAGTTCTCCTTAGGGTAACGGGAGGACACAAACTCGCATCCTCCCGTTACCCTAAGGAGAACTATGAGGAAAAACACTGGCCCCATAGTTCTCCTTTAAGCAAAGTGAACATCTCTTCTCCTCTAATAAATTGGACTCATTATTAAGAAAGCCTTGTTTGTCTAAACAAATGATAAACTATGAGGGTTATTCACTATAGAGCCGAAGGATCCAGCTGTAGCTTCGGCTGATCCTTCTGCTCGCTTTGGCTGCCTGAGCCCTTAGGTTCAGTCAAAGCGGAGGGCTGCTGTACGAGCTATTCACAATAGCCCGTAGTACAGCAGCCAAAGGCGGCCAAGCAGCTCAGCCGAGCCGAACACATATGCTTCGGCTCGGCTGAGCCGTAGTGACAGGCAAAGCGTGTAGAAAGGTCGGCTGAAGGGAGGACTGTTCTCCACACAAATGGCAGCTGGGTGGAGCCAGCTGGGATCTCACAGCTTGCTCCGCCCAATTGAGAGATACTGTTTAATAACATTAAATAGCAAAATGATAGGTGATTTAGGATCCTGTTCACTCACCAGTCCACTATACAGATGAAAGTTTGCTCTGTTAGTACACACAAAATTACTACTGAATATGTATATAGTTTTAAAAAAAAACTTCTTATGTCATGCTACACAATTCTGCCAACAAATTTTCAGCTAAACTTTTCTTTCCTACACCTGTAATGTCTTAGCAATAAGGCATATCAACAAACACTTAGGAGAACAGTTGTAAAATAGTCATTACTATCCTATCTTGACAGTAAATGAGACTTGGACAGATAGGATGTGATCTTAGCTAATGCTTAAATAAAGGTGTTACTTCATGTAATATAATATTTTGACTAATTAAAATGCAGTTACGCTGTACTTGGCTCTCCATATTTTGATTTCAGTAGTTAGTAGGCCACGCTTCTTAATTTTCACTCCGGCCAAGCGTCTCTTTACTATAACGCTTCCACAAACAATCTACCTAGGAATACCTTTTTATTACTTTACAGCACATTTTCTCTCCCTGAAGTTTTATGGCATTTCATTAAAGCAGCCAGAAGGTGATACCGGTCCCTTTTGCCGAAGTGAAATAAATTCAGGTTTTATCGCTCCTGGAAATGCTACAATAGCTGTCAGACTCTTGATGGATATTCCCAATTACAAGACTTGTGGAGCATTTTATACTTACATCTACACTGTAGCTTAACAGACACTGCCTCAATTCCAGCCCGTTTTCTTTTTCTCTTAGACCAGCTTTTGCATCCCTTAGCATATAATGACCAATTTGTTATCACTTTGACCCTCTGTTCACAGTATCCCTTCTCCTATAATTGTATTTTCTTTCCTTTATATGTGCATATTATTCCTCATTTACTCAGTCTTCTCTGTTTAGGGAGAAAGGCAGAAGTGCAGAAGTGTTCTTTTAAAGTCTAAGGCATAAAAAAACATGCATACAATTGAAATGCAGAACCAAAATCCTTTATAATGATTTAACTTTTCCAAAGCCATAAAAGAGACCTGTACGCACTGATGTGTGAAACAGGTTTTATTTTGTCTGTTAACAATAAATGTAAGCAAATCACTGATAGTTCACAGTCCAATTGTTGCAGTGGGCACAATGATATATTTTGGTTGATTATGCAGGGGAAATATGTTTTGTTATTATTTGGCTGGATAGGCTGTCCAATTACTTAAGTTTTACTGTTAATTGAACTAAAGTTAGTTCATGTTTACATTTTTTTAAGAGGAACAACATTCAGAATGCAATTTACATTATGATAGCACACTTGTTACCATTGGTGCTATGCAGGATAGGAATCCTTTTTAAAATTTTTACTTTACACATTGGGATGATTCACCAAAGAAGTTGGGGATCTTAACATTATACATTCTGTGAATATTCACTTCAGTTATCCAATTATGTACAAACTAAGGGGCATGCCACTGTAAAAATAAAAACTAGGAAGAGGGAGGAAAAAAGGGGGAGGTAGAGAGTAAAATGTCCACCACAATCCAATGGAGGGGGACTCAAAAAAATAGTTGCCTCCTTACCATGTAATGTGTCAAGGCCGATGTCGACTGTCCAAGAACAGTGTAAAGACCATCAGGGATGGGTCCTGGGTGGTAGGGATGCATCCATACCGATACTAGTAGTCAGTGCTTCTTGGCCAATCAGCATGGAGCCGACTTCCCGGGTGATCAAGAAGACGGGAGGTGGGTAATGACATGTTGCCCCGCTTCCTGATTGCTCGGGAAATTGGCTCCATGCTAGCGGAAGTACCGGTATCGATACTACCGAAAGATAAATATCGGCCCTTGTACTCGATACAGAAAAAAACGGTATCAGTGCATCCCTATTGGAAGGGTAATATATCTCTCCTTTATTTGGATTATGGTCATTTGAAAGGGCAGTAGAAGGTAACTTTACCTGTGGGAGGGGTTAATATTCAGAAAAAAGCCACAGAGCGATTATGGGTTAGTTGAGGTTTGAGAGTGAGACTTGTGTCTGGAAAAAAATGTTTGAGCTGCTTAATAACTGAGCACTGCTGAAAGATCTGTCTATGATGGATGAAGAGTTCTTTGGATTGTAATAACCCTCCTGCCAGTAAAAAGCCCTGAGATGGTGAGACACTATATTGTTTTGTTTTTTTTGTGCTGAAGACAAACTGACTTTGTTTTGCTGTTGTGTTGAAAAAAAATAATTTTTCCATTTTGCTGCTAGAGGCACATTTTATTTTGCCTCTTGGAAAAATAAAGCCTGATTATGTATTTATACTACTGCACTGGTGATCCCTGTGAAACCCTCTGAAATTTACAACAGGTATTATAGATTCTTGTGTAGTCAAAAACAGTATATTGGTAGGCTAACTGGAGTATAAGTTTGGAACTAATGTTTCACTGTCACCTGATGTAAATGGTCAGATGCATTTTACAATGTGCACTGTTATATGTTGGTTGTAAAGCTGCTTGCAGGCACTATAAACCATATTTGAAACTATTCCTATCAGTCCCTCAAGGATGCTTACAGTCTACCACACTCCTACCACCAACGTGGAAAAAAAGTCAATTGGGTCTTGGTTCTGCAGTCCTCAGTAATACCTGTAAACAATGTAATTGATGAAACTAGCCATACACTTGTAGTGGATGTGGCAATCTCCCCTGCTGGGCATGTTCCTGGAATGTGGGAGGAAACTGAAAAATCCAGAGTAAATTGAGAGAACATAGTGTAATATGAGGTCAAGGCCCACAGGAGCAAGGGGGGAGGTCTAAACATTTAGCTGTCCTACTGCCTGATCTGTCGTACAGCTTAATAACTAGCAGTACTGCAGTAAATTCCCCAAAATGTAGTATATGGCAGCTGACCATTCCTTAGATGTTGTGGCTGTGTTAGTTTTCTTTTCCTATGCTTTTTTTCCTTTATTTGTACATGGCGATTCTGCTAGTAACACACTTCCAATCCTAGCATGACATCACTCAATCACCATACTATATTGGGACAACAGAAACAAGATAGATAGAAACTATAGAACCCCTCCTATCTCCTATTCCTACATAACAGAGAGGGTCTAGGTTCTGTAGTCCCCAGAGATACATGTGAACAATGTAAATGCTAAAGCCAGACATACACTTGCCAAGGATGTAGGAATCGACCCTGCCCTGGCTATTTTATTCTGACACCCACGGCTGTCAAAATAAACAAATGGTGACTGCAGATGATTGGCTGTAGTCACTGCTCCGGTTGACAATTTTTGCCCGGCTCCTTCAACAAAAGTCATTGGAAAATCAGCTTTTGTTGAACGGAGTGGTGCCAACAGGGCCACCCACCCACGAATTTTCTTCATTCGTGAAGTCTATGCCCAGATTAAAAGTCAGCAGAGAGAGCATAGAAAGTTATGTGTGCACAAGATTTCTGGGAAGATCGGCAGGTATTTGTTTGAAGTTATCAATCAGATATAACAAAACACTTTCAATGGTACATTTAAGAGACCAAAAGGGAGCAAATATCTACAGGGTTATTCACAAAAGGGTGAAGAGTTTGGAGAAGACAGGAGAAGGGAACAATCTAGGCAAGAATAGATATGAAAATATTCTTCAATTCAGTTCACTTTCCAGTTCAGCTATGTTGTCCTAGATTGTTCTCTTCTCCTGCCTTCTCCAAACTCTTCACCCTTTAGTGAATAACCCTGTAAATTTTAGTTTTTTGGGTTTAGATGTGCTTTAACAATTTGGCACTGACGCACCGACACCTTTATATGATCATTCAGGCTTGTAAAACATTGGCGTTATTCTTCCATTGATAAGACTGTAAGATTAAATCTGATTTGTTGCTTTACTGTGTTTTGCGCACATTGTTTAATATGACGTTGTTTTATTGAATACAAAACAGTAGGGTTGCACAGATACCAAGTACAGTACTCGGTACAAGTACGAGTACATGTACCGATACATTTGCGCTTCAAGACTACACTAGAGAAAAATTCAAAAGTTAGGAGGCAGCTGTCATTTGTAAGGAGCACACGGAGCTTCTGGGATTTGTACATCTCTGTTTTAATGTACGATTTTGTTTTCATAGTACTGTACGAGTACTGATACTTGCCCAGTACTTACAAGTACGTGTACTGATACATTTTTGTTTAAAACAACGGTTTTTCTAAAACAATACAGACTAATGATTTCAGGACAGTGGTGGAGCGCCAGAGCCAGGTCCCAGCTGCAACCGCTGCAACCCTGGTAGTTCTCATGAAAATGACCAGTATCTGCACTGGTACTCGAAAAGTATCTGTGCATCCCTACAAATCAGTATGTCGAAATAACTTGACAAATAATAGCAATTGGCTTAGATATCCATTATTAATCCCAAGACAAAGCAGACTCTGAGCAATGTTTTTGTATGTATGACCCATAGCAGCTGCAAGTGTGATTATATTACTCTTCATATCTGGAAGAAATCAATTTACGCATTGCGCATTTAAGCAGTAACTCCACCATGTAGGGAATGTAGAGCAGGGTAGACAACCTCTGTGCTCCAGATGTGGTAATACTACAAAGCCTATCATGCCTTTGCCACTGAAAGCCTTGGGGTGCTCCATGGGACTTGTAACTTCCCAACAGCTGGAGTGCTGAGGTTGTCTACCCCTGATTTAGAGCAACTGACTTGATCTTAGGGAAGATCTACAGCATGCTATGTTATTTTTTCCAAAAGTGAAGGAAACATTCCTTTCATAATCATATAGTGTGTGAAACGAGCCAGGCGCAAAATCTGCTGATAGATATGAGTGAATCCGTTTTCTCCAAATCTGCTTTCACCATTATTTTTTTCAGAAGTTAATTAGGCGTATTTATGTTGCCCTGCATGGTTTCTCATACTTCCCTGTGTCTGCCCACCCTTTCACACAGCTATTTAGGACAGGTGTGTCATTAGACCCAAATCTAGGAAGCATTGCAGGATCATAACTAGTTGAATTTTGTCAGCCATAATTGGAGCTGAAAACCTTTGCAACTGCAGCTCAGTGCCCCCTTTTTGTAACAGGCACAATCACGGTTTCCCTTGTAGACTGTTTTACCTCATTATCATTTCAACTACTATACCAGTTGCCGATGTTGACTACAAGCTGTCAGTTATTTTTCTCACTCCATACTCCAGAATTGATCATCATCATGCATCATAGTCACAGTGCAATCTCACATTAGTTCTTCTAATGGCTTATACAAATGACTGAAAACTACATATTCCAGATGCAGCTGGCTGCTTTTAGCTGCTGGTTACCTATGCCATATCTGTTCAATCATAGAGCTGAATAAAGCCTGTCATTTATCCAGGCAGGCACTTTCAGAAGGAGACTCCTTACAATTAGTAGTATCTGCCAGATGAATCTCATTTATCCTCAGCGCCACAGGGTTGTTGGTTTTACCATTGTCTCACAGAATCTAGTAGATATTAGACAGGGTTAGTGTCTGAAGGTCAGAGTTAGGGAGCCGAACCCATTACCCCCAAAACATAACCTGGACACACTTGTACTTATTTTGTTGTTGGCAACTACCTTTTTTTTATCTCTCAAAGCCGGTTCACACCACAAACAGTGCATTCCAGAGTGGTCAGGCTCTGGAAAGCACTGTATCGCACTCCAGCCAGCTTCCTGCATTCAGGGGCGGGAGGGGGCATGGCGATGCATTGTATTCAATGGCACCACAGCCACACACCTCACCTGCAATCACCCGAACGTGTGGCACATCAGTGTCTGCATTCCGGTCCAGTGTGATCTGCAAAAATAGTGCTTGCAGATCACGATACAGTGCGGTCCAGAGCCTAACCGCTCTGGAATGCACTGTTTGTGGTGTGAAACAGCCCTAAAAGAGTATATTTCAGTTTTCAGGTTACAGTCAGAGGGCTTCATTGCTGCTGTGATTGCTGCCTGATGTAACCCCATTGAAATCCATTTGGCCACGTGTTAATCGCTGTGTGCAATTGTGCACGATTACGCCTCCCGGATCGCTCAGGTCTTATCGAGCCCTTGGGCCTGGTTCACACCACTTTCCGGACCAGGTCTGGAATGCGGTACACTGCGTTTTGCTGCATTGTTGCGTTTTTGTGATTTTACCGCTTTCCGGAACTGTTTTTTTTTTCTTACAACGGGCTTTCAGGTGCAGTCCAGTGCGTTTGCATGCATTTATGCTGCGTTTCTATGCATACAAGTGCATTCCAGACCAGACAAAATGAGACATGCAGTATTTTTCTGGTCTGGTCTGGTGTGAACAGAGGCCATAAATAGCATAGGGATATATTAGGATGCATTTTGGGTCCGGGAACAATCTGGTCTGATCTGGACATGATCTGGATGTGGTGTGAACGGGCCCTGATCAACTCAATCTTCATACTCATTATGGCCAATAAAATATATTTTACATACATATTTGTGTGTTTTTTCCAAAGTTATTACAAACGAAAGAGAGAAATGTAAAGCATTTGATACAATGCATATATTTTTCAAGTTTCATGCTGTAATGACAAAAATATTTTCAAACCCGTCCCTGTTTGTTGCCCCACTCCTGTTTCCCTTTTGCCTGGCCATTGCTCCCTTTCTATAGTATGGCTGAGAGAGTCCTCAAATAGAAACCATCTTTAAGACATACATAATTACGAAGACCACAGGCTACATTCAGTACATGCACAGCATAGGGTACTATAGTTGCAGAGCAGACTGCAGAATCCTATTTATAATCAAGAATACCAAATGTGCATTCCACCATGCAGTGGGCATGGTTGAGTCCACTGGCGGAACTACCAGGGTTGCAGCGGTCACATTTGCTACCGGGCCCTGGTGTTCCGCCACTTGGGAGGGGGGGCGTGGAAACGAAGAAGAGAGCCCGGCAGTGGAGTAGTGAGGGGGGGGGGGCATGTGCCCCCGGGCGCCGGTCTGAAGGGGCGCCGGGCAGGGATTTTTTTTTACTCCATTTAGCCCTGCTTTGGACAGGCAGGGCTAAATGTAAAGCAGAGGAGCCGTTTTGCACAAGTGATTTCAGCAGCTATACAGCCGCTGAAATCACTTACATGCAGACTGCTTGTGACTTGTCTGGCCCCTTCCATGTCCCCCCCGCCGTCGGCTGCCTCCATCTGTACCGTGGTTTGTGGAGTCCCCTGCCCACTGTCAGGGTGGAGAGCAAGGAGTAGAGCAGAGAATAAAATTAAGTTAAAAAAGTAAACAAATAAATATTTTAAATAAATAAAAATGGAAAAGATAAAAAGTAAAAAATAATAAAATAAAAAGGTGATAAAAAGTAAAAAAAGAAAATAAATAAAAAATTAATAATAATAATTAATCCACACAACCTAATCTGATACCCCCAGCCCACCTGAAACTCTGCACAGGCCACCTGAGACCGTGGACAGCCCACCTGAAATGCCCACAGCCCACCTGAGACCCGAGACCAGAAACACTTAAAAAATAATATTTTCCCCCAGCAGCAATAACAAATTATTATTGCAGCTGAGAAGGGGGTTATTATTGCTGCCTGGGGGTTATTTTTTAATAACCCTTGATAATTAATATTAAAGGGGGGCAGCAATAATATTTACCCCCTCAGGCAAATATTAATAATCCCCACCCAAGGCAGCAAAAACTAATTATTATTGCTGCTAGGAAGTGTCAGGTAGACTGTATGGGGTCCCCTGATTTCAACTGGTGGCCCTGCCAGGGACTACACGCATGCACTACCCCAGTAACTGCCAAGGTTTTTATGGGGGGTAGAGTGGGGTGTGCTTTGTGGTTTCTTGCACTGGGGCCCTGAGGTGTCTAGTTACACTCCTGGCTGAGGCAGTAATTAAATACCCTACTATCAGTGTTCAGTGTGCATTTTGATTCGGGCCACATAATGTATTCACCACTGAAAATGCCCCATGCCCTACAGACACCATGGGCATAGATAGCTATATAGTACCTGGAGGAGGCTGATTAGCAGGCAGTTGCACCTCACTGTCATATGGTTTTCTTCCAAAAGAAGAATTTGTGATTTAATTAATTTCTAATGAGTGCCTATGATACCCTTCATGAATTCCAGGGATTACACTTACACTAGTGAATTATTGCTATGATTTACCCAGAGATTCAGGGGTGTGGTAAATGATGATGGGGTAGTGTTTTTTGTCTTTGTCCATACATATGTTGCACATTAGTGCTGTGATGACCCTCCAAAACATTTATATAACTTCAATGCTTGTTTGGAAGACCTATGAGTACCCGCTACATTCACTGTGTGTACTGTATGTGTGTGGAGATAGATATATATATATAT
>NW_017307161.1:78152-88978 GCF_000935625.1 Nanorana parkeri | reverse complement strand
TATATATATATATAATAACCTAAAGCAGCTTTATTTGTACCCCACCTTGCCTCATATATCGAAAGACAAGAATCAGTGTTGACTTTAGTATGCATTGACCAGACAGATAAGCACTTTTTTGTAACCGTTTTTCTTGAGCATGGGCTTATACTGATTTCAGCTAATCTGAAGACCAAACAACAATCTGGATGTCACATTTTACAAAGGATTTACGAGATTCAAAGACAATATTTTTGTGTTTTTTCCCTCAGCTGCCTGTATATGTAGTCTTATCTGTCAGTGGCCCTAGGCTCCAAATAAAACTTAAATCCCTTCGGTCAAAAGTCATTGTGTGGTCTCTTCTTCCATTGTACTTCTACGTGTATATTAAAAATGTTGCACAAACTGCCATCCTAATTTTAAATAATGGATTGGATTATAGTCATAAGCACCAGTGCTTGTATAATGTTAATTTATTTAACATTTTTGCATGTAAAATTAAAACTTAAAACTGTGCTTTAGGACTTAGAAAATAACCCATTTTCAAAGACTAAAAAATAATGCAGATAGCAGCTGTCCTTTGAGTTGTGTGTAGTACAGATCTGTTATCAGGGCTTCACAGATGGTAATAAGCACATTGTTAGAGGTAACCTGCCCTACCAGGAAAAGAAACACTGACCTCTCTGAAATGAAGTGGATATCCAAGCATAGATTTTTTTAAAAAAATCAGATTTATAAAAGTGATGGCATAAGTTAACATACTCAAAAGTGCCTTTTACTTTATCAAGTTTCTTTGTGCCATCCATGTTTATTTTTTTAATGCCTGCTTAACCCATCAACTATATGCAGGGCTCAGTTTATGTGAACACAACTGGAATGGAAAGCTTGCTTAGGACAAAAAGCTTGGACAGATCATTACAGTTACCAGTCGGTACCATATATGATCTTGCCCAGTGGAACTAGCTGAAGGTCAGAGACTGTTGAAGAGTTTTGTTTTAACCTAACCATACATTGAATACATTTCTCGTGTGTGTCATGGGATGATTTAAGTGCCTTTATCAAACATCTGGACTTTAAATAACTGGAAAAACCCAATCACAATATAGCCTCAGGACTAGCAGTGGCTGCAAATCCTGCTTCAGCTCTGCATAAATATAACTGAAAAGATGTCAATGTTTTTCCCTCCGCACTGAAAGGTAATGTATTGTGGTTATATATATAGATATATAGATATATCTATATATCTATAGATATATAGATATATATATTATTTTTCTTTTTTTGGTCAGGACTAAAAAAATGAATTACCAAAAAAACTAAGTATAAAAAAATCCATATTAATATTATGTATTCTCATTTTTGTCAGCAGGTGGAAAAAAATGGCAGTTGTTCAGTCATTTAACATGAAGTTTAATCAGGAACTCTCTACTGCAGCACAGAGCATTGCAACAAAATATGTTTTTATAACCATCCCTTTAGATTGTAAGCCCTCACAGCTAGGGCCCTCCTTACCATATTGTCTTGAATTGTATTGTACTGTCTTCCTTATATTGTAAAGCGCTGCGCAAACTGTTGGCGCTATATAAATCCTGTATCATAATAATAACCACTGCTGGGGTATTTATTCTTTAATTTTTAATGTTTTAAAGTAAAGTTGGCCTTTACAGAAACCATTGCTTTTTTTCTGTTCCATCAGTGATGTTTGTATTGCTTAGCACAATAAATCACATGGGAGGGGGCTCCTAGGAGTAGCATATGTTACTTCTGTTATTTCTGATAGATCTGCCTATTCCTAATCAATACCTTACTTAAATATGTTTGATGCCTCTAATAATATGTTTCACACTGAAGTAGTCCCCCTCCCCCCTTACAAGTGGATAGTCCACCAACAGTTTGCTCTCTTTTTTGGGGGGTTTTAAAAATCACAATGATATATGGACATTCTTTTCAAGCTGATTCCACAGAGAATATTTTCATCTTACAAATCCTGTGGGACTGTTTTTAAAGTGGCCTAAATGAAATTGTTTCTCTGTCACTTCTCCCTGTCACAGACCTGTCAGCGTGCACCGGCCCACATGCGACAATGAAAATGTTCTTATTTATAGAAACGGTTTTATCTCTGCTATTTTCTATGCCTACACCGAAGAGAGCCATGAATGGTAGGACATATTTTAACATGTCCAAGCTGTCTTTGTGCCCCAATAAAACTGTTTGCGATGGCAAACGGCCCTTTTCATCTGTGTCTTAATCAAAAATGCTGTGTCTGCTGTTTTATTCCATTTATTTCGCAGTGCCTTCTTTTAGATTTTTAGTCACAATTTACATTTTAAATACGCATTGCTTTTTGATGGTGCTTATCCACATAAAGAGTCATTTACATTTATAAAATGTGCACATATTCAATTAACTAGCCATAAGGGGTGAATGAATGGTATATTTCAGACTTGCTCTCTTGTAGGAGAATGTATTGTAGATTTAAGAAGAAGTATCTTATATCTAAATGATTTTGAAAGCTTTAAAAATCCTTAACTAAAACTGTACTTTTTTTGGTTTAAGCAAATAGTTTGTTTTTCCTTAGCAACAGACATAAGAACATTCAATTTATCTACATCTTTTTCCACAATTACAAAATCAACCCTGGCCAATGATGAGATCTAGCACTAAGCACTGTACCAGGCCATTTTAGGCAGGTGGGATAACTTCTGGCCAGTTCTGATCTGACCTAATGCTAAACTATTTAAAGGATTTGTATAGGCATTAATCTAAATTTTCCCTTTAGAGGATATCCCACATGTTCCATCTCTCAGTGCTTAAAGGATCTCAGCTGCGGAGTTATGGTCTCCCTTGAGGGAGTAGTATGGCAAGTCAGTCTTGAATCCCAGGCGTCACTCTCAGTCTACCAGCGGAGAGTTTGGGATTCGCGCATCATGGGCCGTGTAAACAAAAAGTGCGTAATTGGATACTGAGGGGTTATTACGCCATAACCCCACGTAGTATAGTAGGGAGCAGTGCCTGGCACTGATATAACTAATTGGTCAGTAGGGGTATGAGGTGAACGGTAGTTCAATTAACAATTACTGAATCAAATTTTAACACACAGGTACTTGGTATATAGGGTGGGGAGCAACATCATAGGCAGTCCATACACAGTAGGTGAATAGGATCTCAGCATACAGATACTTGAGTAGAACACAGTGAGCGATAACAGAGGCAGTCTATACACAGCAGGTAATCAATTCTCAGAACACAGATACACGTGTATCGCACAGTGCAATGTCAGAACCAGCATGAGGCAGGAAATAACCACGGTACTTGCGCTTAAGGTGCTTCCATCTGCAGGGTTGTAACCCCTCTTCTATGTGGTGAGAAATCCCGGTTGCAGCAGGGTTCAGGAAACCTGGTCTGTAGCGGGTAGCTGGCGGTAGTAGGGCGTGTAATCCCAATAGTGGAACGCCCTACTAGCGTCCCAGCACATTTAAATAGCCTGCGGAGGTGAAGACGGAGCTTCGCGGCCGCCAGTTACTTCCACGTTCCACCGTGGATCGCAGAACACCTCCCCCAATAGGGGAGGAGTTGCCCTGCGCTTCTCCGGCCCGATGCGGTCCAATGTGGAACGCAAACGGCCGGCCCGGCGACCCCAGAGATCGTTACATGAGCAAGACCAGCAATACAATAATAAAGAAAGGAACTACTCACAATATGGTGTCAGCCAGGGTCAGTAGCCAGTACCTAGAATTGCGTAGTACCAAAGAGAATGGGAACTCAGCATCAGAATCCAAGCCAGGTCAGCAACAAACCGAAGGCAACAGGTCCAAAGGGTAGTCCAGAAGAAACAGAGTCAAAGTCCAAGGCGGGTCAGCAACAAACAGAAGCATGGTATGAAAAGGCAGGTGACAAAGAATCCGAAGGCAGGTGACAAAGTAGAAGATCATGGACCAGGAATTCAATATAGCAAAGAGAAGAACACCCAGGATGCCTACAACAAATCCTATACTTGGGCAAAGACAGGAAGGGGAGGACAGTATTTATAGTTGGCAGCCTAGGTAATTTCCTGCAGCTGACCAGTAGGTGAGGTCAGAGCCCCATACAATGTAGGTGTATAGGACAAAGGTCAGCACAAAATTAGAACCCTCCAGTGGCTCCACAAGCAAGGAAACCACCCAGAGACCAAAGGTTCCCAGAATTGATTCCAGACAAGGGCATGACACCTGTGATGTCATCTTATTGCTTGTAAACTTTTTGCAGGAAAAACTGCAGGGAGCTCAGTTACCCTTGACATAGAAATGCACCCCCCCCCAGAGCTACATCTCCCAAGAGCTCTTAAATAGTGTATGCACAGGCTCCTGGGAGTCATGGCAGCAGAATTGTTTTTCTGGTAAAGAATCAATTTATGTATGTGGAGAGTAACAAAAAAGGCATGCGGGATAGGTGGAGTTCTGTAGTCCAGCAGAGAAGAATTCAAGCAACCCTCCTTGAGATTTTTGTGCAGTAGAAGCAGTTTTGTTAGTAAACAGCAGAAACTTCGTAGCTGGATTGCTGACAGGATCACCGGCTATTTACTTGTTAAAAGGGATACACTCACAGTATGTATTAAAGGTTGTACTGCATAGATTATTTTTACCATTTGCTTTTTCCCAGACATACAGGGTATTACATTTACAGTACCAAAGTCAATTTTATATATGCTTCACTCAAACTGGAAAACCGGGTTATTGGAGATGTGTAAATCTTTGGAAACATCATGAAAAGCTCCTATCAACAAAAAAATAAGATACAAAAATCGTGTTAATTAATAGGGTACCAAAATGTATGCAAAAATTAAAAAAAAATAAAGGTGAACATTATATCCATCACTTCAAAAAACATATACAGTCATTAATTTGTAAAATACTAGGGTTGTTGATACAGAAGTTTGAAATAACTTACAGTTAAATGTGTTGTAAAATACAAACTAGTGCATGTGTGTTACAAACGTTTCACGATAGCTCTTCCACCTATACATGTTATGAATTGTCATGTCAGATTTTATGAATACATATAAGCATAATGTGACTGAAATAAAGTTATTAGTCTGGAATCGGAAGATATCTATTGCAGCATAAAATTCAACGGCCTAAAGGAGAAAAACCCATCCACAGTTCAAATGGCCATAAAGAAAGAAACACGTGAAAATATTTTACCTTAAAAAAAAAACAAGAAAATATTATGCTAAATGTGTTTTATCAATTTACATTTGAAATAGTTACAGCATTACTCACATATATGATAATTAATCAGTCCAAGTTAACAAGCTTGAGAATAACAATAGACACACACCAGTATGGTATAGTTTTTGCATATATATACATATGACAAGTGTACATAAATAATCTGTTGAATCCTTCTGAAAGCAATGTGTTCATAAACATAGTACAAATCAACAATATACCCAATTTGCTTGTTGAGGTTTCAGAATTAGATGGCAAGGAAGGAAGTTTGACAAACATTTTTTAGATTACTTTAAAAAAACAGGTTTATCTTTATATAAACTAATGCTAACCCACACCTCCAACCTCCTGTGACAAAATTCTCTTCAGTACTGACTGAACCCCATAGACTTGAATATAGCAGTATACCAAAACTAGGGATCCCAACTGTACAGCCCCATCGCTCACCTCCCGATCTACTGAGCCGACCTGTGACAGTCTCATTGTCACAGGTCGGCTACAACTATGAGGTGATTGGAAATCCCTCTTCTCATAGTTCTCCTTTAAGTATGTGAGCAATGCTGAAGAGAATTTCACCTCAGAGGAGGTAAACACCAGAGCAATTTGCAGCTGTGTTTTTGGGAAGAAGAGGAAAAGCTAAGAATGTTCAATTTCTTGTGTAGGTATTTGTGCTGGGAGTGCCTTAATTGGGTAGAGTGGGCTGAGAGAATGCTGTGGAAAGGAAAGCAACAGATAGCTTGGAGAAGATTACATGTTTAGATTGTAAGCCCTCATGGCCCGGGTCCTCCTTACCATCTTGTTTTGTCTTCCTTATATTGTAAAGTGCTGCACAAACTGTTGGTGCTTTATAAACCCTGTATAATAATAATTACAAGCTTATGATTATCGATTCATGTATATAGCTCTAGATCAGCCTTTCTCATCCAGGGTGCCATAGCACGCTGGGTAACCTTCTGGCTTTCTTAAGGGTGCCTTGAGTTTTTCACACAGCGTCATGCTTTCTATGGTGCAGGCAGGCCAGCCACCAGCACTATGAAAACAAATAAAGCTAATCAAGGGAGGGTGGGATCCATTCAGAAAAGGATGGAAGTTCCCCTCCAGCAAGGCCTGCTCTTCTTCCTTCATTTTGCCATGCTGCCACAGGTGCGGCTCCTGATGTGATGGTTTGGGGGACTAAGGACTCTGATGTGAAGGGGGAACTCTAATAGGAAAGGGGGGACTCTGATGTGAAAGGGGGGCCTTTGATGTGATGGGGGTTTCTAATATAAAGCAGGGGCTTCTGGTGTGAAGATTGCTCCTAATGTGAGTGGAGGACTTCTGATGTGAAGGGGGACTCTTACGTGGAAAGTGTGAGTGGGAGCTCTGACGTGAAAGGAGGCAGTTCCTGAAGTGTAGAATCATTTAAATGGAGCCTTCTGATTTGAAGGGGCTCATGATATAAATGGAGACTCTGGTGTCAAAGGGAGAATTCTAATGTGAAGGGGTGCTCTGATGTGAAGGGGGCTCCTAATTGATTTGAATGGGGTATTCTGATCTGTAGAGAAAACCCCACTTTTTTTGTATTTACAAATTCATTCTAGACCCCTATCTCAGATAAAAAAATATTGTAGGGATTTTGGAGGGCCACATGTCATTTTTAGATTTTAGACTGGGGTGCCTCAAGATCTTGCATACATTTAAAAGGTGCAGTGACTCAAAAAATGTTGATAAACACTGTTCTAGATTTCTTTATGGTGCCAATTGTTAATGCTAGAAACCATGCATATAGAACTTTAGAGTGAAAATCCTTGTTTACGTTTTGGTGGAAATAAATGCCTAGCATTTAATAAGAAAGTTTGAGGGGAACAAGTGATATGCATACTGCACTATAGGTAGACAAAGGGCCAGATTCTATAACTGGAGTCTGTAGGCACACAACCTTTGCCACCTTGTCATCCTCAGTATACCACAACCTCGAAAACAGGAAACAGACCCACAAGACAGAAGGTGAAACATCGCCCTATTGTGCAGCTAAGTCCTGTTTAACTCGAAGAGCAAATTTGTATTCAGATTGTCTTCAAATCAGAATACTCCCTTCAAATCAGGAGCCCCTCCTCACATTAGGAGCCCCATTCACATCATGCAAGGATAGAGACAGACAGAAGAAGTTCAGGATCATGGTCACACGCCAAGGTTGATACACAGGCTTTTTTTTGGCACAGAAGCATGGCAAAGTACCAGGTCCCATGTTCAACTCGCTGCTACTGAGATCCCCTCTTTTACATAAAACATGTTCTTGTTTTACTGGTCCTAGCATGACAGAACATAAAATATAGAACATAGAGTTTTGTGACATTGTATTAAGAAGCTCCAAGGAATCCCCACCACTCCAACTCCCAAAACTGAACTCACATAACATGCATGTCCCAGGTGCAGGTTAAAGGGTGTGTTTTCATCTCCAATAACTTCTGACTTCAAAACAGCCACACTCCACAGGTCCTCTTGCATAAAATCAGTCTTTATTGAAGTAAGTAAATGAATATACACCATCATAGCAGTCCCCATGTGCAATAACCTAGCGCGTTTCACCACTTGGGCTTAATCATAGAGATCTCTCGATGATGATCTCTATGATTAAGCCACAGTAGTGAAACATGTTGCAGTTTTGCACATGGGGACTGCTTTGATGGTGTATTTTCATTGACTTACTTCAATAAAGACTGATTTTATGCAAGAGGACCCATGGGGTGCGGTTGTGTTGAAGTCAGATTGTATAAAGAAGGTTATATGACTGTAAGGTAAGATGACTGTATTTCTACTGCACACTACTGTCACTCTGGATGTCTCCTGGAGGCTGCACAGAGGTACATGGTGCAGACCATCTCCTCCAAGGAGCACCACTAGTTAAACCCACAGGTTGCCAGTCCTGCTAATTCTTCATGGAAGAGTTCCAAGCACCCAAAATGCTCTTTTACACTCTAATTATTTTTAAAGTTGATTAATTTATCCAATTTTTTTTTTTTTTTAATCACTGGTCATATTTTTTTAAAATATGTACCTTATACATCTTACAATATCCTCTTTAACTTTCATTTTTCTTTTAATAGATGTAAGTTTAAACACTCAAATAATAAAAAGTCTCTCTAGGCAAAAATATAAATTGTCACTTTCAAAATAGGATACGATCTTTAATCTGAACAAAATGACATCTCTTTATTTCAGTTGTGTATGAGAAGCATCACTGTCATAGTTTCTGAAAATGTAAAAAAAGTAGAAATAGGTTTAAAAAGATATTTTTTTAAACGGTATTAAAAAGCAACATTTTCTAGAAGTAGAAAGTGTTGAAATTATTGTTTGTGAAAGTGTTAACAATAGAGATCTACTTATTAGAAGTCGCTTTGACGCCTGAAATAAACAGGTCAGGATGTTTGGGAATATGACAGTGAAGCAGGAAAAAAATTCACAACATTCAATTTCTGAAGAAGCAAAGCATGACTGACAAGGTCAAACGCTCCTGGTATATCAACAAACAATGGCAGCCACTGCTTCCTCTACCTCAGCAAATTACGCTCTCCTGCTGGAGCTGCTCATGTGTGGATATTACATGAGAGAACTTTCTGAAGAGCAGTAGATGAAAAGCTATTGTATTACTAGGAATCACTTGTCTTTCTCCTCTCTATTTATTACCCCCGAGTTAGGGATGAGTAGTTCATTTTTCACAGGCTGCTCTTTGCAGGACTAAAGGGACCAAACTGCATTGATGTGTAATGAGCAAACCTGTCTGCATATTTATCTGTTCCTATTAATTGATTTTGTTAACACCATGGGGTCGTCAGACATCAATTATGTTGCACTGGCTTTGAGAGGCCCCCAATGTTTATCTTATTTGATGATTAAGTTGGGGAAATCAGTCTTCTTTCGTTCATCTCATTTTTTCTGTGTTCTGTCTGTTGTCAGATCAGCATCTAGAGGATTTTGAGTTCTAACAATTATTTTGTAAAGCTGATTAAGCTTGGGTGCTCTAGAGTAAAGCACAGTGTTATGTGTGTAGTTAATGGACCAATGCATAGCTTCAACTGTCTTCTTGAAAGCAATGTAGAATATCGATCCTTCTTTTAAAGTAACTCTGTCATGGCAAAATAAAACTGCTGCCAGGTATAAAGTGTAGTCATATAGAGCTATATGCAGAAGACGCCATGTTGGGCAGACAAACTGCTCAACAAACAGATGGCCTAACATCAGGGGGGTATGGCCGATACACATGTGCCGATACACATTTGAGGGGCCCGGGCAGCCTGGGGGGCCCGGGTCCATTACATGGGTATCGGCCGTACCAGGGGCGGCATGGCAAAGGTGGCAGGGGAGGTGGCGGAGGAGGCCAGGGCCCCAACAGCGCTGGTCCAGTGGCAGAGAAGGCCAGGGCCCCAGCAGCGCCGGTCCAGCGGCCGAGGAGGTCCCCAACAGGGGCAGGTAAGTGGAGCTATGAAGAGGTGCAGGGAGAGGGACCCTGACCAGCCCACCTGAGACCCTGCAGAGCCCACCATAGAGAGTCTTAGTTGGGCTGTGCAGGATCTAAGGTGTGCTCTGCAGGGTCCCTCTCAGGGGGCTGTGTGGGGTCTCATGTGTGTCCTGAGACCAGCGCATTACTAAGGTCTGAGTTCAGTGCATTAATAAGTGCAGAGTCCATTGCGTTACTAAGTCCTGAGACCAGTGCGTTACTAAGTCCTGAGACCAGTGCGTTACTAAGTTCAAAGTCCAGGGCATTACTAAGTCCAGAGTCCAAATCAGGTACTGTTCTGCATTGCTGTATAATGTATTGCTGAGACTTGTAGTCCCACTACAGCCGGTGCCATTCTGCATTAGAGTGTAAGCTCCTCTGTAAAGAAACTAATGTGACTGGCTCAGTGTTCTCTGTTCAGTGCTATATAAATGCATAATAATAATAGTGTAAGACTGTGGGGGGAATTTGGAGTTAGCTCCTTTGGTCCAGAGACCGCCGGGGGGGGGGTTGTTCCTTAGACCACCACTGTTTTTGCTGTTGGTAATAAGTGCAGTACAGCACTTGGTATGGTCTCCCCCATAATTTGGTACCTTCCTGCACATGCAAGGGGGTTTTCAGGAGGCGGAGCTTCATCTATAGCCACACACAGTGCCCGCACAGAGTGGAGAGCCCAGGCCTAAAGCTGTGTAAGGGCCCCCCAAATTTCCAATGGCAGCCCTGCCTAACATAGAAAAGCACACTCAGCAGGTCACGATTCTTACTGCACCTTAAGAAAAAGGGACATTCTTTCTAGTACAGTGAGGTGCACATTTTGGCAATAAAGAACAACTGGTTCACATGCATGATAGAGGCAATTTATATTATGCAATCAGTCACATATAATATGATTGTAACATGTCTTCCCAGACAATTATTCACAACTTCAACTATGTAACCCGAACAATTGATATCCCCTCCCCCATACATTGTGGCAACATAGGGGTCTATTCACGAAGCTGCCGAGGGATCTGGCCGTAACTTCGGCCGATCCTTCGGCTAGCTTCGGCCCCAGGAACCCTTCGGTTCAGTAGAACCGAGGGGGTGCTGTACGGGCTATTGTGAATAGCCCGTACAGCTCCCGATCATGGCCGAGCGGCTCAGTCGAGCCGATCGCATATGCA
>NW_017307161.1:76297-77935 GCF_000935625.1 Nanorana parkeri | reverse complement strand
ACATGCTGAGCATGTTCGGCCGACCCGAAGCCACACGAAGCAGGCCGATGTACGGCGGATTTCAGCCGATGTATGGCTGAAATCAGCCGTACCAGCCTGAAGTGAATAGCCGAACAGTGTTCGGCTCACTTCACTTCTGATCGGTCATTCACTCGGCTGCCCTCGGCAGCATAGTGAATAGACCCATAGTGATTGAAATATGCAATTAGAATAGGGTTGTTTTACAAACTTTCACACATCATCATGTTCCTGGAAAATCAACATCTTCCTTGACACATTCCATGGTGATTGGATTAAGGTGACCTATGCGGCCATAAATACAAGGATATGTTCCTGTAACTCATTAGAACCAAGAAGTATTAACATTGCCAAACAAGTCCAGCTGAATGTGGCTATTTACTTCTAGCTATACCATGACTTGGATAAATGAGAACCTTCACAGATATATGCGTTTGAGAAAGGTAGTTTAAACAGGTCAGTGTCAAAGCTACAATAACAATAACAAATGAGGCTGTGATGTTTAATGCACCTTAAAACTCATCACTGCCTCATTTGGTTGCAAGTTGGCAGAACTAGTACTTTTGTATTGTTTGAAAACAACATGGTCTATGGTAACATTCATCTTTGAACTTTTTAATAGACATGTGCAATTAGTTTTGTAAATTGAAATTTAGACGAATAGTGGTAAATTTGGACATTCGGATGCATCCAAATTTCCGAATGAAAGAAATAATGAAGCCGAACGTATTCGAATTTTCCGAAAACAACATTTCCGAATTTGTTTCTGAAAGTCATTCGGAGTGAACTTGTGTTGTTAAGGCTAGGTTCACACTTAGGAGATTTATCGCGCGTTTTGAGTTGCCTGATATTACGCAAAACACAGATTCACGTTGAAGTCGATGGGGCTGTTCACACCTTAGAGTGGAGTCCCCTCCCCAATTCATACCAGACCCTTTAGGTCTGGTAGGAATTTTAGGGGGACTCCAATGCCAAAAAAAAATGCAAGTGGTCCCCCTAAAATCCCTGACCAGATCCTTGATTAAAGCAGCAGCCTGGCAGAGAAGGAAAGGGGGGGACGAGAGTGTGGCCCTTCTCCTGTACCGTACCAGGCCACATGCCCTCAACATGGGGGCAGCACATTGCCTGAGACAGCACATTCATTTTATAAATAGGTTCATAAACAGACATATACTAGTAAGGATCCCTCTCCACAAAAGAGGATTCCATACCCATATAAAGTCCATCACTGATTCCCCACATATGCAAAATGTACCCATGCTCTGTGTCAATCTCCACCAGAAACCAACTTAGAGCAGTTTTCTTCCTTGCCTCTTCTTTCAGCTTATACCAATTATCCCCCTTGTACTTCCCTGCTTTTCCTAGCCTTCTCCATTTCTACAGGCAGCACTAATGGCCGCTTGCCTATTCTATAGGTTGCTTGTTTACCCTTATTGCTGTTATAATGCCATATTTTTATAATTGTTTAATAATTCAAATATCAATACTTTTCCCGGAAACTATAGGGTCTCCAACAGCACCAATGTGTGTGTTACACACATTGGATTGTTCACTTTGTTAACATAAAGCAAATTCCTAAGATAAACAAATTATTATTATTATTATTATTAATATTATACA
>NW_017307161.1:47348-76270 GCF_000935625.1 Nanorana parkeri | reverse complement strand
TTCCTAAAATAAACAAATTATTATTATTATTATTATTAATATTATACAGGATTTATATAGCACCAACAGTTTGTGCAGCACTTTACAATACACTGTGACACAGCTTTAAAATAATAACTTCTCCAAGTCATTCCTAGAGCAATGAGAGCCCAGTGTTTTTATGCGTTTTATACTAGAGTTTAGTAGGTCGAACAAGATGGCAGAAAAGCTCAAAGTTTGCTTGGAGCTAGTAAGGATTATGTGAATATATTTTATAGTACTGTGCAACATAGCCAAAATAGTGTACATAAAGACATATGGAGGAATTTGAAATATCTGCTAGTAAACCCCATATCACATTTATACAGGAGGTAAATTATCTTAGAATTCTGATAATCAGAATATACAGTATCTAGCTGTTATACAAAACTAAAACAACACTTTTTCTTACCAGATAAGATATCAGTGTGCATAATATTGCAGGGTGTTCATCCTCATACATTTACATGCTGCTTGTTCCAGGAGATATCGTTTTCTACAGAAGCATAAACCATGATGATTTCTAATATACACAGAGTCAGTGGCGACTCTAGGAACAATATATAGGGGGGGCACATAAGATACCACAGTCAAAATGGGGGGGCACTAATAATTTTCACCACTAAAAAAAACTAAAGATGTATATATGAATAAGATTACAAAATACGAGAGTAACGCGGTATGCGGTGATACCTTTTTATTGTACTAACCTAATACTTAAAAGACGAGCTTTCAAGAGTTTTTCTTTCTTCAGGTATTGCTTCAGACTTGAGAAAGAGGGTTCTGTCAGACCGTGTAGCTGCTCCTGCAAGTCGGGCCGTGTGCCCGACTTGTCAGCTTGCAAGAGACCGCTGCCGTACAGTGAAGCTGTATGGCAGCGGACGTTTTCAGCGGGGGGGCACACGGGGGGCAAAGAAGAACCATGGGGGGGGCAATTGACCCCCTGTAGAGACGCCTATGCACAGAGTGCAGAGCTGTAACCACAGTTATGTTTGTTTTATTGTAATATCACCTGCTGGAGACTGCTCTTTGCTTAGTTTTTAACAGTAAATCCTACATTACAACCTTAAGGGCCCATTCACACCAGAAGCATTCGGGCTGCACTGGACGCTTTGTTCACTGAAGCCCCAACGCATAGATAAGAAAATGTGCCTTGTTTTAAATGGGCAGAGTGCACACCATACCATTGCACTGTTGTGCACTAAAAAAGGTACAGAATTCAGTACTTTGGTTCAGCGCAGTGTGATGCAAGGAAGTACAACTACATTGCACCGCACTGTGCAGATAGAACTTCATGAAATGTTACTCCTGACATGCCAATAACAAAAAGAAGGTAAAGGGGTTGATTTACTAACCTTATAAACATGCCACAAACAAGTATACACCTCTGTAGTGTGTTCCCTCCCAGCATGATCTATTGGTGGAATCTAGACACCTTTGTAGTGTGTACACACCCAGCAGGTGTGTTGTGCAAAGCCCTGCATAAATTGCAAGGTGATGTTGTGTAAAGTAGCTCTACGTTGTGTTGCTTGCGTTGATGAATGCAGGAATGTAAATGCTTGAGCTAACCATTTTTGTCTAAACTGTGAAGCAGCATTATATATGCATCATGTGCATGATTTTCCCATATATGGCATTAGTGGAAATATGCTTTTAGAGACTTGCATGTCGCTATTAGAGTGGCGTGTAGCCTATGGCGCATGCTACATGACGCGCACGTACGTAAATACATAAAAACGTGCCATAACGGCGTGAAAATGTGACACGTTGCTCGTGTTTGGTTGATAAATACGTGTAAAAATGCACACGCACCTGGTGCGTGCGTGTGTTTAGGTTAGTAAATCACCCACAAACAGTCCGATGTGTCGGGAATGGGCATCAGCACAGTACTTGTCTTTGTGCACATGTGTTGAACACGGCTTCCTGGCGTGCATAGACCCTAAAGTGTATTTCCACTTTTGCAGCCAAATTGGGATAACACCTATTTTATTTTTGTTACATGTTTCTCATTCACATAAAATAACTTAATTTTATTTTAATTTCTGGTTGCACAATGCATGTTCTATTCTGAAAGAAAAGTTGTTCTCTATTCTGGGTTTTGCTATGGAATGGAAGGGGGGCTGGGCAGGTTAATGTTAACATAATTAACTTTGTCTGTACTGTGCTGGCCGATCTCATTAGCAGTTGTAAACTAGATTTGAACAATGTCTATCTTCTTTTAGAGTGCTAATGCACCATTTTCCTCCTCTTACTGAATGGCACATACCAGCCATTTTATTCTGAGGACTGCTAATGTGCCCTTTATCTGTTCTACCTCCCCAAGGTACACAACAGCCTTTTTTTTTATTTGGACTGTTAATGTGCCCTTTTCCTGCTGCTTCTCAAGGGCGCATAGCATCCATTTATTCCAGAAGGACATATGTCAGCTGCTATTATTTTGCACAGAAAGCCATCCTTGCCCTCCACCAGCATGTGGAGGCAGGAGAGGAATATGAGAAAGAGGAACAGGGTTAGGTTACTGGTGAGAAAGTGATGGAGGAGTATTAGGGTGCTGGCAGTGTGAAGGAGAAGGGTTGGGGTGCTGGTGGTAAGGAGAAGGAACAGGATATTTGGTGCAGCTGAAAGGGGGACGTTTCACTCCTTCCTGAAACAATGGGGAAATCTGGGGGATCTACTGCCGCCATCCAAGAGAAAGCCCAACATGTCTCACTTTTAGGATATGATCTGTGACAACCTCTTTACCATATTTTCTGATGGTGCAAGGTTTCCCTGCATTGGTGGCAAAGCAACAGGGGGAAAAAACTATAGCCATAGGCTGCCCAGTTTTTCAAAACACAGAGGGAAGGGCAGGCAGCAGCAAATGGAGGAGGTAAATTATGCTAAAGATTTTTAACTTCCATTGATATTTCAGGAGTTTAAAAGTGTTGTTTTAATTATTTTTACTCTTGTGGAAATTATTTTCTCAAGTCTATTGTCCTGCAGACAAACAACTTATGATGTAGTACTTATTTACTTATGCGGCAATGAATCCTATATGAGTGTGTTACTGTGAGCCCAAGTGATACATTTAGAAATGATCTCTCTTGTTTGACAACAACTTTGCTTTTGTTTACTGAGGATATCTTGATTAAAATCTGCAGGTTGGTTGACCATCGATCCTTTCAACCCCATATGTTTTTAAAGGCTGTTTGCTGTTTTACACATATATGTTTTCTTGTCCATATGATAAGGTGAGCATTACATACTTATGGATATATCTGTTGACTTATCGATGCTCTTAGAGGCTCCTCTGTTTCTGTTTGTATTTCCTGTGCCACCCTTAGAACAGGCCTACTGTACCTACTTGTAAACCTAGATCTACTTCTAGATTCATGCAATTTGCCACACTGCTTTGAACTAATTGCATGCAAAACTTTATAAGGAAGCACCACCTTAATGACCTATGGATGAGTTTGGGGCCATATCCAAGTTCCTAAAACATTGTTGATTAGAGTTTTTGATTAGAGTGCTGTGTAGAAACAGGATAACACTGCTGAGTGCAGTGTACCAGCTCTCCAGTTTGCCACCAACACAATGCCCAAACATAAAATAATTAAAAAAAGGAATGCCATACTTTTCTTTTTTAATACAGCCTGACTACATGAAAAGTAAAAAATGTGAAGCTTCAATTGGGTAATCTGAATATATACTAAAACAATACTAAAATGTTTATCCTGTTTTGCAGCTTTTTTTCCACTTTATACTTCACTCCTCCTTGGTAGAGCACATAAGAGACTTAGAGCCTTATTACATTTAAACCCGTATCTAGTTTCTGTACTAAATACTTTATCCAGCAGCATACACATGCCCAATCTACTTTTCTCCTTAAACTAAATAATGTCTTTAGAGGATTTTACATTGCACAGTTATGGTAACTTATCCACTATAAAGCTCCACAAGTCAGAAAATGGAGTCAGAAAATGGAATCAGAAAATGCAGAACGCAATGCATTCCTTCTTGACAGTGAAAAAAAACAAATATTTTTGTGGGTCATATATTCCACAAGGTCCCCATGTTTGTAGTGTATGGTTTCTGGGGATGAAGGCTTGCAGAATAGGATAATCTTTATAATGTGAGGTGTTTTTTTTTTCAAGAATTATACATTTCACATTCATGGTAGTAAAACAACCCTTAGATAGTATATGTATTAAGCACTGCAATGCCTAGATGCTGTTAAATGTGCTGTGCAACTGCTAATTAAATTTGTTAAACTGTAATTAAATTAACAGATACATTTCTTGGTCTGCCGCCTCTGTATTAGGTCAAAGGTTATGGGATAAATGTCAACTGAGCTGTCCACAGCTTGGTTGACATTTATCTGGCAATTCTCTGGCAACATTACTTAAAAGATAACTGTCCTTTTTTAAAACACATTACCTCCTTTAATTTATCTACACATACCAAGCAACAATAAAAAAAATTAACCTCTTAACTCTGTGGGGGTTTTTGTGCGCTTTGAGAGCTTTTCATCACTTCTCCACATACCTGTTTGATTTAATCTCTACAGTGCTAGGAGCCATTCATTATTAATGGGGAGATCATAAACTGCTAGAAGCAGTGCAGACACAGACAGGCTGAATGACAACAATGCAAAGTTTAGACCTGGGCCTGTGATGACAGTTTTCAAAGCACAAGGAAAGAAAGCACAAAGGTAGATAGTTTTACTTACAGAGTTGCTTGGTAAACCCATATTTATATTACATGAGCTTAGTTTTTTTTAAAGTACAATCCTTCATGCTTTAACAGTTGGTTAACTGTGGGATGTAGTCAAATAGTGTAGTATCAAAAAATAGCATAGTACACATGGTTAAAGACTTCATCAGGGTTATTCACAAAAGGGTGTAGAGTTTGGAGAAGGCAGGAGAACTGAACAAGCTAGGCCAAAATAGCTGATTTGGGAAAAATCTCCAATTCAGCTCACTTTCCAGTTCAACTAGGTTGTCCTATATTGTTCACTTCTCCTGGCTTCTCCAAAATCTTCACCCTTAAGTGAATAACCCTGGATGTGTCTCTACCTAACACATTTTGCTAGGGATGCACCGCTGCTAGTATCGGTATTGGTGCCGATACCGAGTATTGGGCGAGTACTCTTACTCACCCAAATGCTTAGATGCCTAGCCTGATACCCGAACTTCCAGTTTTAAAAAGCCGGGCAGCAGGTCATTACATGCTGTAATGACCTGCTTTGACAGCCATGATTTGACAGCCGGCGGCTCTGCTCTTATCCGCACTCATGCAGTGCTCCCTCCTCCCCCCCCCCCTGCCGGCCATTTCTCCTCAGATTCCTGATGTCTTAGCCCTTACAGGTGGGGGAGAGCAGCAGGGATCCAGGGAGAGATAGATCCCAGCCTGGAGCGGCTCCAGGCGCAGAGGAGAGCTTTCCTCTACCGGCTGGGCCAGCAGAGGGGGGGGGTTTGCAGAATTTTTGCTAATAGCTCTCATCAGCAGCCTGATGACAGCTATTATTTTTTTAAGTACTAAAGGTTGTACTGAACTTTTTTATAGTGCAAAGAACATTGGTGTGCTATACTCTTTAACAGCCAGTGAAAGGTCACCCTGCATATAGACCTACTGTAGGTACAATTTCTACATTTTTGAGTGACTGCTATGAATCACAATTTGGCTTCTTTTGGTCACAATTGCAATTTGCTGCACCACTATTTCACCTTATGGTGATACCCCACATCTTTTCAAGCCTTAGCAACATTTCTTATTTCTGTTCATGGACAACTAGCTGGAAGCTTGACATGTAGAAGAAACCATATGTCATTATGGTTTACATCCAAGCAGGTAAATCCTAAGTAAACCACATATATCAGTTTTCCCATGAAGCCTAATGTACGTGCTTTGATGCAGCACAGAAATTGTTTTTGCTCAGAATAATAGTAGAGGACAAGGTGATGATAGCTATTACTTGCAAACATCCATCAAGCAGAGATTATTCTCTCTTTATGTTTTTGTTTCTTTTTTGCTAGTATTAGGGGATCCTGTTTTGTCTTTCGGTTTGACTGAGACTTTGCAGGAATATTTGGTTTTAGTGCAGCCTATTATGTTCAAAATAGCATAATAAACAATTTAGTGGATTTGTTTGGCCAACAGCAGAACATTAAGCTAAAATGTGCACCGAGGCCACCAGTGGTTGTTCTATAAGAAAAAAAATAGTCTTTCAGTGATTTCCAGAGCTCAGGGTCTTTAGGTGCTCAAAAGTCTAGAAAGTACAAAAAACTATCCCTGTTCTCCTTACCCTATTGTTGTCATTTCCCGGTGCATGGGTTTAAATCTCAGACCCTAAATTAGTTGCATATGGAGGAACTTAGTTAAGTAAGGGGTTCTCTACAATATGAGTGGCTAAAAGATGTCTAAACTCAAGAACAAAAATGTATATTTTGCAGCTTACCAGTCCTTAAATGTGGATGCTGAATCAGTTTTCAGGCCAAGTCCATTTTCTGCAAATATAGAACAATATCTATTGATCTTGCCAGAATACCTAGTGTCCTTGTAACTTCTTTTTCATTTAACTGATATCTCTAACAATGTTTTCGGTTTTCTGTAACACAGACCTATGTTATGGGAATGTGGAGGGGAGGGGTGTTTGTAGTCAAAATCAGGAGAGCAGCCTAGGGTGACAATGTTCCACCTCCATACATTATTCAGTGCAGTAAGTAAGTCTTGTCACTCTAGAACAAAAAGTGTATAACTGGCAGCAGCACCAGGTTGGACTAAAGGTAAAAAAATTTGTTGTAACTACTACATTTAAGGGCTGGTAAGCTGCAAGATATTACATTTTTCTTTTTGGGTTTGTATATGTTTTAAGCTGTGGAATGCCCAACCACAAACCATAGTTGTGGCAGATTCAATATTTAGGATTAAAAAAAATCTTAGTAATGGTGTCCTAGGTTTACATTGCAAAAAAAATGTTTTCTTTATCCATGGAACTTATCCAACTGCTGTGTGAAGTCAGGAAAGTTTTTTTCCTCAGACAACCACAGTTGTCTGAGGATTTTTTTTTTTTTTTTGCCTTCCTCTGTTTTAAAACAGATGGAGTTTGTAAGCGGTTTAACCTGATGTACAATGTTCTTTCTTTATTCAACCAAAATAAATAGGTAATACCAGATTATACTGATTAGGAAAAATTTCATGGTTTCCTGGGGCTAAAGAGTATTTTAAGCCCAAACTATTTTTAGTGTTGGAGGTCATAGGGAGAGATTAAAACAAATGTCAGGTTTTTAATGTTGTCTTTGTCCAAATTGGGGAGAATCTCTCTCTCTCTCTCTCTCTCTCTCTCTCTCTCTTTTTTTCTGCGTGTGTATGTATTGCTCTGTGTGTGTGTATTCTTCCTATTCACACCTGTAAGTTTGGGCGTGATTAGGAATTTCTGGGTCAGGAATTTGCGTTTTCCTGCAGCAGGAATGTCTAATCTGGTGTTTACAAGCGGCAACTGTCACCCATTCAAGTTAATGATCAGGTGACAGCCACTGCATGTAAACACCGGCACACCACATGTAATCTTATGTAATATGGTTACATGAATCAATCACCATACCTGGATGCACGATTAATGAGTCCAGGGAGAGTGATTGTTTTCTAACAAAAAGACAAAAATACTTTTTGTCTTTTTGTATGGTACTGTGTAAAATGATACAACTCAAATACATAAAATAGTAATAATAAACCCTGCAATCAACCTTTTGTTTTATATTACATAACAAGCTACATACAATCTTATACTCCATTCTGTAACAACACCATACTTATACAAGACATTCTATGTACAGGTCCATAAAACATAATCAACAATCTATGCTAACATCATTTGACAAAAAGTATTTTTTTAGTACTTAATGTTTCTAAATATTTATTAGGACTAATTATATTCTTTAGGAAAATTCTTAAAAAGTTTACCAGTGGAAAACGGAGCCCAGAAAAGTAACTGTTCCTATAAGACATGTGCGATTCGTTTCGTTACGAATCGAAATTCGTACGAATTTTCCTGAAATTCGTAGATTCGTAAGCATACGAAATCCGAATTGCAGTTTCCGAATTATAGCCGAAATACGAAATTCCGTTAACGAATTTCGGATCCGAATTTCTTTGAAACAGTAACTAATATTACCCCTGTAAAGGAGGTTGAACAACATGACAAGATTTTTTTTAAAATCCGAAATAATTACGGATCCGCTGCTGCTGAGGGTTGCATTACAAAACACAGGCAGAACATACGAAATTCCGTTGACGTATTTTCGTTCCGTTACGAACATTCGTTATATATTGAAGTTAAAAAGCAAAGTACATTTAAATTGGAGTTGATGGTAGTTTTTTTTAAAGTTCGAAATTCGGATACGGATTCCGTTAACGGAATTCGTTTTTCGTTTTGGTTGACCAATCAGAGGTTCTCTTCTGCTGCTGAGAGTTGCATTACAATATACAGGCAGGAAATACGAAATTCCGTTGACGTATTTTCGTTCCGTTACGAACATTCGTTATATATTGAAGTTAAAAAGCAAAGTACATTTAAATTGGAGTTGATGGTAGTTTTTTTTAAAGTTCGAAATTCGGATACGGATTACGGAATCCGTTAACGGAATTCGTATTTCGGATACAAAAACAACTACCACATCGACTCCAATATTAACAAAAGGTATTTTTGCTTTTTAACTTCATCATAACGAATGTTCGTAAAGTTACGAAAATGTGCCGAAACTAATGAAAATCCGTATTTCGTACGAATCCGAATTGAGTTTCGGATACAAATTACGAAATAATGGATATTACGAAACGGAACTAAACGGAACTAATTTTTTGACGGCGCACAAGTCTAGTTCCTATATATTGAGTTAACAAAGATTGATCTCAAGGATCCAATACAATTATGCAAAATATAACAATATTTTTATTAGACAAAACAAACTAAAATAAGACATACATGTTATTAAAAAATGTTTTTTAATTAAATGTATGTCATATTTTGTTGATTTTGCCTAATAAAATATATTGCTATGTTTTCAATACTGTTCCTAGAATTCAATCTTTGTTCAACCAAGGGGCTTGATATACTAAAGGCAAATAGGCTGTTCCCTTTGCAATGGAATCTGCACCTTGCAAGGGGGATTTTCCCTTAGCTTAGTGAATGTATTGAAAATGTATTTTTCAAAAAGTACCCAATCTTAGGCAAGGAAAATTCAAAAAAAAGTATTTTTGCTTGCACAGAATTGGATGATGGAAGTCAGCAGAGCTTCACCTCATTCACTATGCTAAATGTAAAATTATCATGCAAATGAACAGCTTATTTGCCTTTGATAAACTAACCCCAATATATTTGATTGATTGAGTGGGATTCATTGTAAATCACTTTACATGTAAATATTTTTGGCGTTTGCACCTTATTTAGACTGCAAACCTTTAACTGTTCCTTTGAATATCCTCTTACTGGCTTCCTAACTGAAGTTACAGCTAATACTTTGCCACCCAACCACCATCACTTTGTATCTTCCCAAATTATATTACTAGGAAGAAAAGGAAACATGAGGATGATCCCAATTAGAGGGTTTAAAATTATATAGACTTATTTTGTTGTGATTGGAAAGTATAGGCAGTACTATCAATAGACATAACAGAAGCATTTTTTTCTTTCTTTAAAAAAGAGTCTTTACAACTGATCATCACATATATTTGTTTTACCTGGGCCAATGTACGGTTTCTGATTTTATTTGTTTTAATTTTTTAATTAAATCAGCTGTTTGTTTTAAAATGTAGCATAAAATACCACCACAAAAGCCAATGATTTGAAGGAATGCATACCCAATCTCCCTTTCTATAAAAGGATGGGGCTTATAGGTTCACTTCCAGGTAGTGTCAAGCTTGCCTGCTTCCACACCATATATTGCTGTTGGCCGATTTCTGTATGATGATCTGGCTCACTGGTCAAAAGGAATGTCCAGGAGGCAAGAAGATGAAGCAAGGCTTCAGTGCTACCAGGAATTGCAGGAGCTTTGCCATCAGAACAGCCTGATCTGAAGCCAGGAACATGGAGGTTGCTTCAGAAAAATGGTGCCTATATTTTATATCCGATAGCAGTTTCTTAGTTTTTTTTTTAATACTGACAGAGTTGAGTTAAATTAATGGTTTTTCTTTTTAGAAAAAGATATGCATTTAAAACCTTCTATTGCTAATTATCATATCCCTTCAAGTATGTGAATGTGTCTTTAAGCTAATATCTGTCTACAAGTCTGGTTTAATACTCAATGTCAATTTGACATAGGTCTACATAGAAAACTCATCGGATTGATTGTACTGGAAAATTATTTGAAGTGTTATAACAGCTGATAGACATGAAAATATTCCCTTTCTGAAATATAATTCAATGACCCCTCAACCTTTCAGCAGATACAGTTGTATGAATTCCAGGGTGATCCGGGCCATAGGACCATTCCATGCTTATTTGCACTTTCTATCTTTGGGTCATTAAATATATAGATAGTTTTATGAAGGCCATAAATTCTGCCGACAATTCGCTAAAAGGTTGGGAGACAATGATTTCTATTTTTCTTTCATCTTTGTAACCTTGGGCTGCCTATACGCTCCCAGACTTTCCTTCACATTGTCTTGACCTGTCCTCAGACTGCTATTTCTGAGTAGATTTTCATATAAAAGAGAAAAAAGCATCAAACATGCCTGAGTATGTAACTTAATATTTGTAGACACAAAATTATAAAAATGATGGGATGCCATTATATTAGGCATTATCACTATAATATGTTTTAATTCACAAACTGAAATACATTTCACAGCCTCCTAATACTACATTTTCATGTGACATCTATAAGTCTATGTTTACTAGCTAATTAATCATTTATTGGATAAGAACTAATTAGGTGAAGAGATGTTTTATTAAATATACAAACATATAGGACTTTCCTTTATTAGCACAATACAAAAAATTCAGCATCCCATAACAACCAATTTCACACCAGCTTGTATTATCCTAAGTTTAGTAGAGCTCAGCTGGATTGTTTGGGTTTACAGGTTATTGTGGAACAGCTTAATTCTACAATTCTCTGACCACTCCACTTCTAGCAGTGACAGCTAAAGAGAGTAGATTGTGTTACTGTATCACACTCAATAAGAATGAAGCAAGTCTATCAACTGTGTATTACCAATGAATCATTCACACATATGGTTTTACCAATATACCGGAGAATACTGATTTGCAGATGACCCAAAGCTTTATAGTGAAATAAGGTCCTTACTAGATGTCTCCACCTTACAAGAATACCTGAATACACTGTTCAATTTACTCGAGTATAAGCCGAGGGGGGCACTTTTCACCCAAAAAAATGGGCTGAAAACCTCGGTTTATACTCGAGTATATACGGTATGTGCAAATGGGATTTAATGTTGATAAATGTAAAGTTATGCACGTTGGTAAGCATGTTAACATTATGGGGAATAAAAACATGCTTGTGTCATACACTCTAGGGGAAGTACAACTGGGGAGTCAATAATAGAGAAGGATCTGGGTGTCCTGGTAGACCATAGACTCAATAATAGCATGCAACACCAAGCTGCAGTTTCTAAAGGTATAGACTCCACAGAGAGCCATAATCCTGACCCCGTACAAAGCATTAGTAAGACCTCATCTGAAATATGCAATTCAGGTTTGGGCACCAGGTCACAAAAAAGATGTTGTGGAACTGGAGAAAGTGCAGAGGAGGGCAACTAAACTGGTATAAGGCATGAAGGAGCTCAGCTTTAAGAAACGATTAGTTGAACTGAATTTGTTGTCTTTTAAGAAAAAGGTAGTTAAAGGGTTTTATGATCACCTTGTATAAATACATAAACGCTCCATATAGTGAACATGATGCCAAGTTATTTCAAAGGACAAGGGGGCACTCTTTACATCTGAAGGCTTAACCTTTGCATACGGAAAGGCTTTTTAACAGTAAGAGCTGTGAAAATCTGGAATAGGCTACTTCAGGAACCAGTTCTAGGCAGCTCAGTAATTTGTTAAAAAATGTACAGAATATAACTGTATATTAACATTTATAAGTAATAACACTAGAGATAGCTGATCCAGGGAATATACGATTGCCTTTGGGGAACAATAATTATTTTTTTTCTATTGTTAGGGTAAATTGCCTTATTGTTTTTTTTGTCTTTCTCTGGATCAACTGTGGGTACCTGTGGGTAAAGAATTTGGGAGGTTTTCTATTTATTTATTTATTAATTTATTTATTCTATCGTAGTTGAACTCAATGGACATGTGTCTTTTTTCAACCTAAATATGTTTCTTTCGTATAATGAAAAGAGGTCAAATTGTTACATGCACTGTATTTACACATTGACTAAATCATAGAGAACACTGATGGGGATCCCAGTAGGGAACTGACAATGAGACAACATACAGCAGATGTGTTTCACTTCCCATCCTTCTCACTGAGGCATCTACCCAGCCTTGTGGCTCTGTTACACAGGAACCAATATAATTCTTGATTGATTACAGGGTTTGTAATACATTACATGTAACTTATTATAATAATTGCAGGGATTCTGGGATTTCTGGTATGGAAGCTCCAATCAGCCAATTTAGAGAGTGTTCCAGAGAGTGTTTCAGAAAATGATTTACCTTGTAATACTTCCACAAACTTCTGACACTCATCTGCTCTTAATATCTTCATCAATCAAACTAAGAGAAAGATATTAGTGAAAACATAAAAAGATATTAATAGGATAAAGAATTATTAGATTTTTGCCCAAAAAAATTAATAAATATCCAGCTCCTGTACCTCAGTGCACAATCCCCAGATCCAATCCCCCAATCCAGGAATTGCACTAGACCCTGAATCAACAGTGTAACATTTGTCACCAATAAAGTAGTGTAAATACATATGTAGCTGTTAGTCATGAAAAGTTTACACACATTTTAAAAATACACATCAATTGTAGTTGTTAATTAATGGAAAGCAACATAGATAGAAATGAAGACTTTCAACTTTCTGACACTGAAAATTGTCTCTGAAAAGCAGTGATTGTCTAGCTTTTTTGGAGCTTTTTGGATAATGGTATCCTGAAAAATAGATTGCCGTTTCATTTTTATATCTTGCAATACAGCATAATGCAGAGTGTACCCTTTTATAGCGATAAAGTACTTCCTAAATATTCTCTTTTATGCTACCGTTAACATATAATTGCTCCATCATACCACGGTAGTATATATCTCTTCACAGTAGGGAGTGCTAAGTATATTCTTTTTGCTGAACCGCGCACTAATTTAGTTCCTTACAGCACCAGAATGTGATTCACATCCCTTGCTTATTATCTTGCAAGACTTTGGCAAAATCAGATCTTTCTCAGATCTGAAGTAGCAGAGGTGTTGTCCTTGTTTTCACAATTTAGTTATAACTAAACTGCTTTGGCATGCATACATGAAGGCAAAATTGTATAAAACAGAGAAAAGACAACACTCAATGGCTTGTGACCAGCATACACACTGTAGATTCAATAAGCATTGAAAACAAAATAACTTACACTGTCTCCACTTATTAATATACCTATAATAAATGTATCTATTTCTTTATTTATATAAGCATTCATTTTAACCCCTGTCCCTACTGTAATAGTCACACACACCCTTTGTGTAGTTTTTGGTGGTTTATTCATTATTGAGCGCATTATACTTGCTGTTAATACTCTTGAGGAGCAGTGACCTTGGGTTCAAGGTTTCTTCTTTATTTATGCTGAAAAATAACATCTTATCTATGCTGAATAATACGATTATTATTTAATTGTTCTGTTGTTGATACTACCTCTTCACATTTTGGGATGTTGGAGAGTACTCCTTATGTTTACTGGATATGTGGTGTTTGGATTTTGTTTGTGTATATTTGTATGCTTTTTTTATTTATTAAAATTTCTAATATTTAAGAAAAAAAATAACTTTCCTTAAGGTGGTGTGATTTTATTGGTGTTGCTTTTGATGTTTGTGACCATATTTTTTAGCATATGGACTTTCCATATTGAAATCCATGCAAGAATCAGCTAAGAAATTGGACAAAGCACATTAAAGCAAAAATCTATTTCATTGATACTTACTACAGCAGAAAGAAACAATGACTCTCCCTTTGTTCCTTATGGCCAGTTCTAACTTTCTTCTGAATCTGTTTGGACTATGATTTCATTATGGTCAACATTGAATTGTTCATACAATTATCAAACCAAGTCATTCCATTTCTCTTCTAGCCCCTCCAATCAAACAAAAGAAAGAATAAGCAACGTATTTTTTGACAACTGCTGTAGTCCAGTGCTAAAGCCAATTAAATATCCTGACTGGAATCTCTTCTGGGGAACACAATATTGATTTCACCATTCTAACAGCAGTATGAGCAGTATAAGTAGTATTCTTGTCTTGTGGTTTTGGGTCTTGGGTTTGATTTCTATTTCCAGACCCGTGCCTTTAGGGAGCAGAGGCAAAAAGGCGGTTTTTCTTTGTGCATTTGCTGGCCAAACATTTTTTTTCATAATTATACTACTGGGCACTGTTATTATTGGCTACTGTTGGGGGCACTGTGATTACTGGGGGCACTGTGACTACTGATTGGTGCCAGGCACTGTTATTACTGACTACTGCTGGCCACTGTGATTACTGATTACTCTTGGGGCAATATGATTACTGATTTATGCAGGGGGCACTGTTATTACTGACTAACGTTGGGGCACTGTAAGAATTGATTTGGTGTGATAAGTGTAGAGGTACTGTCTATAACTAATCAAAAGTGCAAACACAAGAACAAAAAGGCATCCCGGATTCCCATCTCTTCAACTGGATGGGAGCCTAGGAAGCTGTGGCCATGCTCCCTTGCAGCTTTCCAGGCACTGAGGACTGTGACTGATATGTGAGGAAGGTAAGTGGCACTTAAGTGGTAAGTGCTGCTGTGCTCTGAGCCGGTCACAGAAACATCTTTGTAATCTCTCCACCTGCTCAGTGACTAAAAACACAGCATTTGCTGTTGCAGTTTCAGTGTTTTGCTCCCGGTGATTAGGGTGTGCCCAGCCTGTATTGCTTATTAAGACAAAAAAATATAATTTTTTGAGTATCCCCATAAACATGAGGCAACCATGTCTTCCATAAGTGGTATTGCAACCTAGTGCACATCCTGCTCTATGTATGAGTTTCTTGAGCAACCATTCAAAGGTAAATACTGTTGTGTGGTATGGGAGCAAGTTGTTTGTTTCCAGATTCTGGATCTAAAGAATCAACTGGCAATACTGTGGAGCATTGATAACTTGGAAAAGTTTTTTTAACCTTACTCTGCATCATGTTGTTTACTAGGCACTCATTGGACACATTGAAGATCAGGTGGACAGATTGTTGGAAGTGGCTGAGGATGACCCAGCTGTCCTGCGCAAGTAGCTAAAAAACTGGTGTAATAAGAAGGGATTTAGGTTCCTGGAAAACTGGGTTGAGTAGAAAATGGATAGAAGGTTGGATTATGTAGGGAGGGATATAACGATAATTTAACATACAATGTGCAGGAACCAATGTGAGTACAGGTTTTAGAGGAGGAGGAGGGGGAGTGGGGCATAAATCAGACATCTTAGAGGTCTAGCAAATTTAATTTGAGAACATTTGCTGTTGGAGGAGAATTTTGACTTCATTGGAATATCAGAAACTTGAACGGACTGCTCAGGATTGGGCTGTTAATTTCCAAGGTTACACTTTCTTTACATGCTAGGGGGTGGGGGGCTTGGTTGATAGAAGAGGTGGGAGTATGCCTATATGTCAAATGCAATCTGACAGGGAGTGTGAGAGAGGATATCACGAATCAGTGTTGTGATGGAGGATAGTGTTTATGGCTGAAGCTGCATACAAGTGTTACTAATGGAAAATTCATTATGTGAGTATGTTACAGGCCACCGAACATTAACTAACCCTTATTTAATATTATTAAGGAGGAAGAGGAGTGGAATCTCCTTTCTCAGATTGGGTTAGCTGGGAACCAGGGTAATGTACTATTACATTTGAGGACTTCAATTATTCAGACATTAAACGTACTGCACACTAGACATGTGCACCAGCAAAAAATGTGTTTAGTTTAGTTTTGATTCGAATTTTCATTATTTCGTTTTTCGGATTTGGGTCCGCAATTGAATTCGTTGCGGGATTTAGATTCGGACGAAATTCGTTAGCGGTAGTCGTTTTTCGGATTCGGGTCCGCAATTGAATTCGGTAGAAATTTTGTTTATTCGACGAAATTTCATTAGCAGCAAAGTGGCATTAGGGAAAAAAATGTTTTTTTTTTACAGTCTGCAGAAGATGAAGAAAAAAAAAAAGCATGAGGTTCCCCCTTAATTCATACCAGACCATTTAGGTCTGGTAGGTATGTTAGGAGGGACAATCCCCCAAGTTAAACCAAAAAAAGTGCGTGGGGTTCCCCCCAAAATCCCTACCAGACCCCCAGCCCCCAAAAATGGGGGGAAAAAACATGGGGTCCCCCCTAACAGTCCTACCAGACCCTTGATCCAAGCACTGGCCCGGCAGGGCAGGAAAGGGGGGACATGCCACGTGCCCTCGGCAGTGGGAGGGTGTCCCCGTGCCAATGGGGACAAGGGCCTCTTCCTCACAACCCTGACCCGGTGGTTGTGGGGGTCTGCGGGCAAGTACTTGCACCCCTACCCATTCACTACAGGGTTAAATCAAATAGTTAGTAAAAGGTCCAGACTTTTAGATAAAATCCTTTAATTGAAAAAAAAACAAAGACTCAATTTTTGACTATTCCTTTAATTAATTTTTTTTTTTAAATGGCTCCATTGATGTAATCCAGCGTCAATCACGATGCACGTCCCCCGCCGAAATAAAAAAAAGTCCTGCGGCACGACGACCACCCGAACCCGACGAAAAGTCGCTGCAAAATGACATTCAGCCCGAATGTCAACAGATGGGCGGAGCTACATAGCTACATAGCATTCGGAAACTCCCGAATACTATTCATGAGTTTCAGAATGATATTCGGGTCTGTGAGCCGAGGTGCCATAATGCTTTTATATGACACCTCAGCTCACATAACTGCATGAATAGTAAAAGAAAACCTTATATACAATGGTCAGGCAAAGCAGTATTGATTTGGAAATCTTAAAATGTATTTCCACCTTTGCAGTCAAATTTGAGACAACCCCACTACACATCTATGTGTTCCCATTCACGCAGCATACCTAAAAATAATGTGAAAAAATCTTATCTGTTTCTTTGGAGCAGGTCATTGTGCAGACTGCAAGCTACTCTAAAAAAATTAAAAACCCTTTCCCATACAAAGACCAGGGAGATACTGAGTTTCCTCTCATTAACATACAATGCTTCTAGACCAGGAGTAGGCAAACTGCCTCTGGCAAGTCATGTCTGTGGCTGTCAGAATCTTATCATGCCTAATAGGATTGGTATTTCCTCAGCAGCTTGAGGGCCAGTGTTGGCCTATACCCTTGTTCTAGATTTTTAAATGCTGAAGTTAAATTTAAAAAAAACATTTGTTGATCAACTTTTTATGACAGAAGAGAATGTGAAGTCGCTTCTGTCTTAAAAGCGTTTTTCTGCCTGTTTTCCTGTTTACTGAGCCATGCATATGTGGCTCAGTGCACAGGCTTAGCATTTCAAGATTTTTTAAGTCCCGTACGCAAGTGGCCAAAGAATCAGAACCTGGAAGAAGACAAGGATGAACATGGAAGAGCCGGAGAGGGAGGAGTGTAGCACTGGAGGGAATCGCTTTGGCATCTTTTGGCTAAAAGTTCCAGGGGTGCTTTCTTTTTTTTCCATCCTCACTCTACTTCCTCTTTAAACCTTTGCTAGGACAGACTGTGTTTAAATCTTGTTTAAAACTGATAATTAAATCTGCCAGCACAGTGCAGACAGGATTAATTGGCAATGACAATCATTAACTGCATACCTGCCTTAACATTACATAGGGGTAAGCTAGCTAGAATTCGTAAGCAAGTAAAAAGCACTTAGAAATGGAAGCAGCAATTGCTAGATTTTTTTAAGTTAAGATTCATAAAAGGGAACGTGCAACAAATACAAAGTGTTTTTTTTTTCCAATTTGTCTGCAAATGTGGAAATACACTTTAAGGGCTATTGTCACATTACAACATAACATTTGTGCTGCAGAGTTAGGCTGTGAAATAAAAAAGGTGCTGTGATACAGATAACTCAATACACGTACAGCACTTTGAGGGTAGTCACTTCACCTGCAATGATGCTGAATATGTTTAGCTTCACTACCTCTGAACTAGTTTACATTTCATGAGTCAGGAGCAGCTTAATCTATCAAAAACTTCAGGCTTGCTTTTGAGAAGGTGTTTTGCTTTTTGCCATTTTCCCTTTAGGCTGCATCCATGCAAAGACTTCATGTTAAATGTGTCAAGGCCAGTTGATATCTACCAACAAAACATTTTTAAAGCCCCCACACACTTTTTTAATTGTTTCAAATCAAGTGCAACATATAATCCCACCGCTACATATGTGAAGGTCACAAGTAAGAACAGGTATTTCAGCAGACAAAAGATGACTACAGGAGGTCAATAGTTATGACTTGATCATGTCACATGTCACAATATTTTTTCTGTATACAAGATAATTTGGCATTTAGTTAATTTGATTTAATTGGCTGGTTATTAATTTTACCTCTGATTGCATGTAATTTGTTCTGGGTGGAAATACAAGACAGGTCGATAAATACATTGTCTGAACTATATAAATGTTTTACTCAGGTTAGAAAAATATTATAAAGAAAAGCCATAAAAATGACCTTTCTCTAACAAAGACCAAAGTTTATATTTTAAACATCTTTGAAATGGTAACAAATAAAGGCCAACTAGGATGATAAATAATATAACTAAACATAATAATAATAATAAAAAACATTTATTTTAAGAATTTATATTTTAATCAGTTTTTTGGTATTTCTTCCTTTTTAGCCACTATGTGACCTTACAGTACGCTGAGATGCAGCAGGAAGTTTAGTGGCGAAATGAGCGTGCATAAAATTTGTAAACCAGCCAAGATGGTTTCCTGAAAAACTCAGCCCATAAATTTTCAAAGCGTGCCAGACAAATACTGCCTTGGGAGACTTCACGAGTGCAAATCTTTGACAGTACAGAAGGCATTCTTGATGTAGTTAGCATTGTCGGAATCTATTATCAAAATGTTATCATAATAGATGCCATGTTCATTAACAGTTTTGACGACAGACCAGGCTCCTGTTGAATAATTAACATGTTTAAGAAAGGTAACATCTGCTAAGGAAAATGCAGCAGGATTTTTACATTGTAAAATAAAACCTAGTGCTCCCATTAAAGAGTACACAGGGGCATAGTGTGATTGATTACATACCACAGCAACCATAAAGTTTACATATTGTCAACATATTCATATCAAATATTACTGAATTGTTTTATTTGATTTATTTAAGGAACAATTTATGTTGGCAGCTTGTATCTTTATTATACTATACCCTATAGTGGAATGTCTTCAAAGGGCAGTTTTGCTTTTCACATAGGTAACTCTGCACCAAGCCACTACTTGGCGCTTTTAATCCCAATAGCATCTGATAAAAATAATTAATTATTGTACCTTCCAATGCTGCTGGGTAATGCAATATATAGGTTAACTTCCAATCAGTGTTGGAAACAAACAGTGGCATTTTAAACACTTGTGAATTGCAGAAAGTACTGAAATGTGTTTTTGGAACATTTTGATGTATCTAACAGGCATTGGTAAAGAGTTGTCTAAAGCTCTTTGAGTGCCTTGTTAAACATGTTTTATATTTTTGGAAGGAAATTAATTTAACGTAAAAACTTCCTGAGCGCTGTTCAAGCATTTAAGGTGGGTTTGGGGCACACTGTCAATGACTTGAATTGAGGCACTTGACAAGCTTTGCAAGATGGCAACGCCTACCAGACGTTATTGCTTTGATGAAAAACAATGTTTAGCAAAGCGACATGAGCGCAGTTTGAACCCTATGTGTGTACTAGATCGTTTGCTTTTATGCTACAGAAAAGGTATTGGCTTTGCAAAGTTCTTTGAAAGTTTCAATAACACCAAGCAAATACATGTTCTTTATGCCTGTGTGAATGAGCTGTGACAATCCCATTGGGAATTACAGATAAGTAGTTATCCTTGAAAGCTTTGTTGGTATCTTTCATTACAGACCTGTTAGAGTTCACATTGGTGCAGGATTAGAGGAACATACAGAACCAGGAATTACTTATAATATTTGGGTTGAACTTTAAGATCATGGATTATCAGATTTAGTTTTTTTAAAGTTTAGGTTAGGGTTGGGTTTTAGTTGGTTATGTATTATGGACTCATTTAGGTGTAAGGTTAAGTGTTTGAGTGAAGCTCAAGTGTTAGGGTCAGGACAAGTGTTAGGGGTTGCAGTGCAGCACAATGTGTGGCAATGCACTACTGTGCACTGCGGTGCTCTATCCTGCCAAAAATGCAGCATCCATGATTTTTAATTTGTTGTGGCGCATTTAGAAATCTGTTAAAATAAATGGGCTACCATAATTAAATGCATGTAAACACAATGCGCATGCCTTTAATGCACTGCGGTGGATCAGGCTGGTTTGAATGGTCCCTAAGTTCCTCACATGAATATTAAAGAAAAATAAGACTATACAGTTTTATTTAGTAAAACTTGATCATTTCAGAAGAATGAAATCACTGGTCATTAACAATTTTGGTAAACTCCAAGGTAGGGGATGGAGATAACCAACTCACACATTTCTGTTGCCTTGCCTTGGAATGTGGGTCCACCTGGCAGCCACTTTGTCACTATTGGGGTAGTGGCCAGTGGGTTGAGCCACAGCGTGTGGAGGGATGCAGACATCCAAAACTAAATTCTGCCAGACACTGTGGTTCTATAAGGGAAATAAGATCCCGGGCATGGGTGATGGAAGAGGTAAATAGTAAAGCTCTTCTTTTGCTCTGATTTATTTAAAATGTTTAAATATAAATATGGTTTCACTTTAAAAAATAGTGCTTAGAATTAGAATTGAGTAGGCAGTATGTTTCCTTTCCAATATGCTGAGAGACATTAGACACCTGTTATCCAATGCCAGTGATACCATTGCACGATTTCTCTACATGTATACTGTCTATGGAACACTTTCTCACTGCTTAACCCCTTCATGACTGAGCTTGTTTTTAGTTTCTGTTCGTAAATGACTGACACACTTTTGACATTTTTGCTGTGTGATTCTTCCACGTCAGTAATATACTTTCTTACAAAGTGCACCCACACATATTATATATTGTTTTTTAGAGGACAGATAGGGCTACATATTTATATCACATATGTGCGTCTAACGCCTCACTTAGGACAAATAAAATATAAAAAAAGAGGAAAAAAACATTAAAAAAAAACACTTTTTTTCCCAGTTTTGATTTGTAGTATTTTTTTTACAAAACCAGCACAGCTAAAAAAATGCAATAAATACATTCATTTATTTGTCCCTTATTTTATTTTATACACATTTTTTTATTTTTTTTACACTTTTCACAATTTTTTTTTTTTTTTACACTTTTCACTTTTTTTTTTAACTTAAAAATGTTATTTTATTTATTTAATTATATCAAGCAGATTTTGTGAATTAATCTCACTGTTACTGCATGATAAATTAATAAATTTTTGGTTATTATCAGGCTGCTTCAAACTTCAGAACAGCCGATAATAAGTTAGTGACACTGATCCTGCAGCAGTTCAGGATTCAGCTGTTACTAAATGTTTTCTGATTGTTGCAACAACGATCAGCAAACAAACATTCTTCTTCCAGGAATAGATACATTGTAGGAATAGACACATTTTGTATCTATTCATGAAAGAAAAAAAAAAAAGCCAGTATAGCTTGAGAGAGATATCTCTCGATCTATACGAGCTGTCAGAATGCCGGCAAAAGCCGGCATCTGTGTCCGCTTTGCTTTGACTCTCAGACACCCGATATTAAGGTATCGGGTGTCTGAAAAAGGTTAACCCTTTCATTAATGAATGCCTCTGTAGTAAGGGCATCCATTAATGAATGTTAAAAGCTGATTCTCAGCGATTAACAGCCCTCTAAAGCAGCAAATAACTCGTCACGTACAGTGTACGTGACAAGTCATTTGGTCCCTTTGTGGCTGGACGTACAGTGTACGTCTCCCGTCACGAAGGGGTTAAAGTAGAAAAGAACAAATGTATATATTGCAGCTTACCAGTTATCAGATGTGGTCACCATATTAGTTTTTCCTTTTCTAGGCTCTTTTCATTTCTTTTCACCTGGTGATCATTGTATAGGGAAAACTAATAAACCCTTCTGAATCACATTGTCAAGCTTCTACTATATCCCTTCTTCGGGACGCAGAAGCGATCTGGCGACAGGTAAGTCGCCAGGATCGCTTCTGTTGTAAAGCCAACAGTCGGCTCTACAAGTTTAAACAGAGTCCCGGCGGCAAAAGTCACCGGGAGTCTGTTTAAACAGCCCCAATGCTGGCGACGTACACTGTACGTTGTCAGTCACGAAGGGGTTAATTAGCTTAATATTTTGCCTATGGTGGAACTTTACCTCCTTTCAATAAAAATTGCATGGTGATTTAAAATAATCTTACATTCATTAGTTAAACAAACTTGGTTTTCATTTACTTACAAGTAGAGTTTATCTACTTCCTGGTCCACTTTTGGCACAAATGATATAATGGGGTTGATTTACTAACCTTATAAACACCACGAACATGTATACACCTCTGTAGTGTGTTCCCTCCCAGCATGATCTATTGGTGGAATCTAAACACCTTTGTAGTGTGTACACACCCAGCAGGTGTGTTGTGCAAAGCCAAGCATTGAATTGCAAGGTGATGTTGTGTAAATTAGCTCTATGTTGTGTTGCTTGCGTTGATGAATGAAGGAATGTAAATGCATGAGCTAACCATTTTTGTCTAAACTGTGAAGCAGCATTATATATGCATCATGTGCATGATTTTTCCATATATGGCATTAGTGGAAATATGCTTTTAGAGACTTTTTGGTTGATAAATACGTTTTGCTGTGTGAAAATCACACGCACCTGGTAAATCACCCACCTAGTAAATCACCCCCCAATGTGTCCAAGCTTTGCATCCTGGGAAGGTTACATCAGCAGAGCATTGCTGGGAGATCTCATCTGTAATCTCATGAGAGCTCAGGGAAAGGCATTTTCCTCCTTGGAGATGATGTACATGGTTACATATCCTAGTCACATGTGCCAGAGTTGCAGGAAATAAAGGGAGATCTAGTATCCTGCTCTTAGTTGACATGGCCATTGTCAGAAGACTGGGAAAGAAAAGAGAAATAAGGTATGCAATGAATACAAAGCCTGCAATTATCTAGAATGATCTGTTTGTAGATTGTCATTACTACACATTTCTAAAGCTGTGTTTGTTGTTATTTTAAAGATATAGGTTAAGTTCCTCTTTAATGAAACATTATAAAATGTGCTTTATACAGTATGTAAGTCTGCTTACGTAAGTGTTCAATTATATATTGGAAAAATCATATGTACATATAATACATAGATAATGAGTTGTGTAAATAAGGACTATGTGAAACATTTAAATTTGTAGGTTGAGTTAACTAGAGTTCATGTAAGACATATAGCTTTGTTGATGGAGGTAACTTTCAGGCAAAGTGAGGGTGACTGCATATTTGTACCTGAGGGTGCCTGTTCGGGACAGTGCATAGTCAGATTGCTGTATGATAACTTCAGATTCAAAATTATATAACAATTTGTGCTAGAGTATGTCTTAGATTAAAGGTTGGAGTGCGCAATTTTAGAACTACGGGGACTCAACTGTATCAAGGCCCAAGCTGCAGTTCCCTCTGCCCTTCGAAAAACACTGTCCATAAGCCTGCACTTATGTAGGTTTCCCAGGACACCCTCTGCTGGCAGGATAAGTGATCACCATAGAGCTAGAAACATAGCATAAAATGCAAGGAAGTACCCAATCAGCACATCCCGCAATAATATTGTTATAGTGTTGAAACCCAAAGTATCCAAGGTGTGTATCTGAATTAGAAGTTGTATTGTACTAGAGGAGATTATCTCTATGTGACATTGGGGTTGCACAAACTTTACAATGTTTAATAATAATGACAATTAATAAATTATATAAACTACCTTTGGTACAATAAATAATAAAGAAACAGTACCTGTCTAGACCAGAGGATGGGATTAAAGGGGATGTATAGGAACAAATCCCATACTGGAATATTGTACTTTGCCACAAAATGTACTCTAATGGTTCCATAGGCTATTACACTAATAGTTCTGCAGTTACTATTAAGTTAGTTTGTACCAAGAAATTATATTTTCTCATTTCCACAAAAGAGATTTAGTGCAATATTAAACAAAATGCACTATTTAATGTCATGAAAAGAGGAATAACTACCCCAGAAGTAATGTGATCTTTTCAGGAAGATCGTGTGACATGCTGGGTCATGTGACTTCTGCTGATCTTTGATAAGTGATATGCAGTCCTTGATGATGCAGAGACTGGCACTGACATTGACAAAATATTATGTAAGTGTCACTCTCTGCATCACTACACTGTGAGTGCAGGAAGCCATGGTGACGCCCCACCAGAGGGTGGGCTCATGATGTCCTGAACTCATTGGGCATTATATATCCCAGAAGACTGGAAGACTAGTGGCAGAAAATTATTACAGCATATAGCGTTGGAGAAAGTGAGTATTGCAGCCAGCACCGCATTTCCTATATGGAGTATTGCTGAGGGACTTTTTAACCTAAACAAATGCCCGGTGATAGCCTATAAATAATATAACCCTGTTGTATTTCTACTTGCTACTAGTATAAATTTATGTTTTCTTTAGTTTATAAACCATTCAAAGTGTAAATTGAAATAACTCTTTAAAATACATGAAGTGAAATCCAGGAAAAGTATGTATATGTTTGTGCAAGCATGGCTTTAGGCCAAATTATGTGTGAATTAATTATACCGAATGGTTTTCAGAGCTGCTTATAGATGAAGAATGCTCTGACCCCCTCACTTCGAGTTACTTTAGTAGCTTAACATTTCCTTGCTAAATTAAAGCAAGTACTTAAAGATTACAATTTATCATTGACACACACATACCATCGTGCCAGCATGATTGGAATAAACAGTTTGGGAATTCCTTCACTCCAGATGCAGCAATAGCAGAGTTACTGCTAAGTAATTTATTTCCATCTCATCGAAGAATGGATGCAAGCTTGGATTTTCATTTCCTCTTTTCCTGCTTTAGCTTGTGTAAATCTGTGTAAATCTTGAGAGCTAGTCGTCATCCTTTTTTCAGGAGATTGCAAAGAAGAAAATGGCCTGTGATTATTAGGTACCCTTTCAGGGAGTAAATAATGTTATTTATGTACGTCTTTCATGCCGCACGCAATGCCTAAAAATTACAAACATAAGAGCTCGTGTTTTTCATACCAGGGAATAATTCAACCTGTTACATTCTGTGTTCCCACATTCCCTTCACAGAAAAAAATCTGTACTTAAAATATGTTATATACTTTTGTTATCACAGCCATTTTTGCCAGCTCATACTGTATGGTGTCTACCTTTCTAGATTCCCCTATTTTTTTCTGAGTAAAATGGAAATAGAGATGGAACAACAATTTTGATTTCTATCCCCAGGCAATGCTGTCCAAGGTTCCTGGCCTCCTTGACACAGTCCAACTCTCACCAATCTGTATAAGTAACAGTACGATGACAGCACTACTACAGTTGACAAATATGTACAATATTTTGAAACTAAAAACTTTGTTATACATGCTCCGTCAGCTCATTCCTAACAATGAATGTATCACTCCCCCCTCCATTTAGATTGTAAGCTCCCAAGAGCAGGGCCCTCGTTACCCTCCTGTATTAAATTGTATTGTAATTTAGGTGCTCTGACAGTCAAAAATATTTGTAGCTATTGTCTCTCAGATACTGTTGGGTTTTTTTTTCAAGATAAAACCTGCGTAGTCTCTCTCTCTTATAGCATGGCCTAACCAAGCTGCTTACATACTGTCAAGCTACTGTTTGTGGCTATTGTCTTTAATATAATACACTCAAATGTTTATTTCAAGATAAATCCTTCCTTGTCTTTTCATTTTATATTGCCTAACCAAGCTGCTTACATAACTATAAAGCCATTGTGTAATATTTGTGGCTATTATCTCTGAAGTAATACACTCTAATGTTTATTTAAAATTAAACTGTGTCTATATATTGCGGTTTTACCAAGCTGCTTACATGCTCTCCAGCCACTTATTTATGTGGCTATAATCTCTCAAATAATAAACTCTAATGATTATTTCAAGATAAAACCTGCCTTGTCTCTCCCTCTTATATTGATGCCTAACTAAGCTGATTTTATACTGTCCAGCCACTGAGCTATATTTGTGACTATTGTCTGTCTCTTTCAGTTTTCTGCCTATTCAAGTGCTCCTGTACTCTCCTGACACTACCTATTTCTACCAAACACCCAACTGTAGTCTATATGTTGAATATTTTGGGATGATTATTGATATAGTGATTGGAGGAGAGGAGGTTTAGAGAGTGCAGTGTTCTGGGTTTGAAGTGTTTTTGTGCACTGTGTTTTGACATTTTATAATATTTTTAGACAATGAATTGTGGTACTGCAACAAAATAAGCTGACAAGCTATACTTTTAAAAGGGAAGTAAAAAATGTTTTACCCCAATACTTGGAGACAGTGCAGGACCTCCAGTGCTAGTTGGAACTATAGACTGGGGAAGGTACAGGTAGCCTCAAAATTGCCAAAATGTAGATTCAAGATTTGATCCACATACACAACAATGGAGTTTGAGTTTAAGTTCGGGTTTTGTGGACTTCACACAGGATTCAACGTGAAATAACTCTTTAAAATACATGAAGTGAAATCCAGGAAAAGTATGTATATGTTTGTGCAAGCATGGCTTTAGGCCAAATTATGTGTGAATTAATTATACCGAATGGTTTTCAGAGCTGCTTATAGATGAAGAATGCTCTGACCCCCTCACTTCGAGTTACTTTAGTAGCTTAACATTTCCTTGCTAAATTAAAGCAAGTACTTAAAGATTACAATTTATCATTGACACACACATACCATCGTGCCAGCATGATTGGAATAAACAGTTTGGGAATTCCTTCACTCCAGATGCAGCAATAGCAGAGTTACTGCTAAGTAATTTATTTCCATCTCATCGAAGAATGGATGCAAGCTTGGATTTTCATTTCCTCTTTTCCTGCTTTAGCTTGTGTAAATCTGTGTAAATCTTGAGAGCTAGTCGTCATCCTTTTTTCAGGAGATTGCAAAGAAGAAAATGGCCTGTGATTATTAGGTACCCTTTCAGGGAGTAAATAATGTTATTTATGTACGTCTTTCATGCCGCACGCAATGCCTAAAAATTACAAACATAAGAGCTCGTGTTTTTCATACCAGGGAATAATTCAACCTGTTACATTCTGTGTTCCCACATTCCCTTCACAGAAAAAAATCTGTACTTAAAATATGTTATATACTTTTGTTATCACAGCCATTTTTGCCAGCTCATACTGTATGGTGTCTACCTTTCTAGATTCCCCTATTTTTTTCTGAGTAAAATGGAAATAGAGATGGAACAACAATTTTGATTTCTATCCCCAGGCAATGCTGTCCAAGGTTCCTGGCCTCCTTGACACAGTCCAACTCTCACCAATCTGTATAAGTAACAGTACGATGACAGCACTACTACAGTTGACAAATATGTACAATATTTTGAAACTAAAAACTTTGTTATACATGCTCCGTCAGCTCATTCCTAACAATGAATGTATCACTCCCCCCTCCATTTAGATTGTAAGCTCCCAAGAGCAGGGCCCTCGTTACCCTCCTGTATTAAATTGTATTGTAATTTAGGTGCTCTGACAGTCAAAAATATTTGTAGCTATTGTCTCTCAGATACTGTTGGGTTTTTTTTTCAAGATAAAACCTGCGTAGTCTCTCTCTCTTATAGCATGGCCTAACCAAGCTGCTTACATACTGTCAAGCTACTGTTTGTGGCTATTGTCTTTAATATAATACACTCAAATGTTTATTTCAAGATAAATCCTTCCTTGTCTTTTCATTTTATATTGCCTAACCAAGCTGCTTACATAACTATAAAGCCATTGTGTAATATTTGTGGCTATTATCTCTGAAGTAATACACTCTAATGTTTATTTAAAATTAAACTGTGTCTATATATTGCGGTTTTACCAAGCTGCTTACATGCTCTCCAGCCACTTATTTATGTGGCTATAATCTCTCAAATAATAAACTCTAATGATTATTTCAAGATAAAACCTGCCTTGTCTCTCCCTCTTATATTGATGCCTAACTAAGCTGATTTTATACTGTCCAGCCACTGAGCTATATTTGTGACTATTGTCTGTCTCTTTCAGTTTTCTGCCTATTCAAGTGCTCCTGTACTCTCCTGACACTACCTATTTCTACCAAACACCCAACTGTAGTCTATATGTTGAATATTTTGGGATGATTATTGATATAGTGATTGGAGGAGAGGAGGTTTAGAGAGTGCAGTGTTCTGGGTTTGAAGTGTTTTTGTGCACTGTGTTTTGACATTTTATAATATTTTTAGACAATGAATTGTGGTACTGCAACAAAATAAGCTGACAAGCTATACTTTTAAAAGGGAAGTAAAAAATGTTTTACCCCAATACTTGGAGACAGTGCAGGACCTCCAGTGCTAGTTGGAACTATAGACTGGGGAAGGTACAGGTAGCCTCAAAATTGCCAAAATGTAGATTCAAGATTTGATCCACATACACAACAATGGAGTTTGAGTTTAA
>NW_017307161.1:45457-47300 GCF_000935625.1 Nanorana parkeri | reverse complement strand
TCACAAATCGAACCCCAGCAGATTTCCTCATCCTTCACTCTTATCAAGGTCTGAATGGGGAAGTATCTCCACTAGTCCAGCACATATTCTAGTACTGGGTGGGGGCAGGGGGAAGCTGTCTTTCCAGTCCAGTTTTCCCCTGTGGGAACAGTTAGTGAGCAAGCATTGTATGGCTCAGCTCTTTAACCACTTTAGTACTAGAGTACTTCTAGCACTTGTAGTCTATCATAACATAAATTCAACAAAGTCTTTTCTACTTAAAAGTTACTTTAATGGTAAAGCTCAAAGTGATTACTTGTGTATTAATTGAGTTGAGGTTTTTTTCACCTTACTATGCTACATTGTAATGCATGTAGATAAAAGTAATACATTTGGTATGCTGGGACACCAAATAGCGCAATGGTGAACTTTTTACAGGTTTATGATAGCTACAATTCTAAATTAATTTCTGTTAGCAAGCAAAAATGTTGTTTTGTTTTATTTTGAATTTTTATTTCGTTTGGGTCCAAATGCCGTTTTGTTTTGTTATTCCAATTCATAGCTTTCAAAATGTAATTTTAGTTTTGGATGGGGTTTTCTGATTGGCCATAAAACAGTCATGTGTCTGATCTAGTTTCATTTTGAACAAAATTCGTATGATCCGAAATTTTGTTAAATTAACATTTGGATTTGTTTGCATTTGGCCCCATTAGAATTCAGACATTCTGAATGTCCAAATTCACAAAATATCCTCCGAATTTGCATTTGGAACGAAACAAAATTTACATGTCTACTTTCTGCCTGCTTACACAGTGAAAGCAAATGTCATCTAAAATGTCCAATATAATTGTTAGGGTCTGGGGATCAATGTGGAGAAGGAATTTTATATATTTTTTAATTATTTACGGAAGCCAAACGCCTTTTGAATGACAGAGATACATATGAGAGACTGGACAGTTCCCCCTTTAAGAAATTAATCTGCGACTATAATTACAAAATAGACATAGCAAGAGAGGTGGGACTATTGTCAAAAAAGGAATCTGGCTTCCTAAAAACGAACACATACAATACCCCTACATTTTATACTATCCCAAAGATTCATAAAAACAACACAAACCCACCAGGGAGACCCATAGTGTCAGCAGTGGGAGGGCCCCTGGAAAATCTAGGAAAGTACTTAGACCACCTCCTAAAGGAAATGGTCTTCAAATTGCCTTCATTTGTTAAAGATACAGGAGATGTACTAAATAAAATGGAGAATTTAGAAATAATAAATGGAGCAATACTTGTGGGAGTGGATGTTGAGTCGTTATATACATCCATCCCTCACAAATGGGGACTAAAAGCAGTCAGCCATTTCCTGGAATTGAACTACCCGGAAATGGCAGCGCAAAATGAGTTTCTCATAGAAATGTTAGAATTTGCCCTCTCCAATAATTGCTTTCAGTTTGCAGGATCATATTACAAACAACTTAAAGCAGTGGTTCTCAACCTGTGTAACCTCAGGACCCACATTTGTCCTTGGTCATTAAGTCGCGACCCAAAAATAGTTTCACATTCGCAGTGATACCTAACCTGTATGGCACAATCGTCCTTTAAGTACACACACATGCCCCATGTGCACGTGTTTATTTGCAGGCAGATGGTAGGGCGGCAGGGTTGGTTTTAATTTTTTTTTATTATTTTTTTATCACTTTATAAATTCTCTCCATCCTGAATGAATTTGCCAGGGGACCCTGAAAACTACAGAGGGTGGTGGTGCGGGGGGTGATGGTACGCCACACAAGTAGGCTGCTACAAGTGATCTGGGCGGCTATACTTATAGAAAATGAGCAGCAGAGCCCCTGCCAATGCCCCCCCCCCC
>NW_017307161.1:21674-44319 GCF_000935625.1 Nanorana parkeri | reverse complement strand
CATTGCTGGGACTTGTAGTCCTACATAGATGGAGCTATTCTGCATTGCTACATAATCTTCATACAGCAATGCACAATACCACCAGCTATACGGGACTACAAGTCCCAGCAATACATTATAATAAAAGTAAGGTATGCAGAATACCACCAGCATCCAAACCCCACCCTATAATGCATTGCTGGGACTTGTAGTCCTACATAGATGGTGCTATTCTGCATTGCTGTATAATCATCATATAGCAATGCAGATTACCACCAGCTATGCAGGACTACAAGTCCCAGCAAAACACACACACACTCTCTCTCTCTTCCCAGCGCCCCCTCCCACTCCAAACTTACCTTCCCTCTCCTTCAGGTCCATGGCCCTCTTCCTCGTCTTGGCGACCAGGGGGCGGAGCTAAGAGATGGCCCTCTTAGCCCCGCCCCTAAGAGGCAGGACCAGCTCATTCTCCTCTCGATATTATTCCGCCATCCGAAAGTGAGGAAATAGTCCCCGATTTCAGTTCACGCGCAGGGGGGTGTATGAGAGGTATATGCCGATTCAAAAATATAACCAAAAATAAACATATCATTTCCTAAATAACCAACGGACAGCTTTTTATAGATATTTAGATAATGTCCAAATAGAAACATCTCTGCCGGTATGAATGCTTTTTGATTGAAAAGAAAAGGCAGATTTTGAATGTTTTGTTTTTTTATATATAGCTTTCATAAGTATCGTTTCTTGAAACATACATCCTGGATGCAATCATCGAGCAGGTGTGAAAGGGCTAGTTAAGTAAACCTCACACCTGTCATCCAGAAGGTGCAGACGAAGCTCCGATGGGCGGAGCGAAACGCGTCCACCCTTGAGTGTGTGTTACACATGCTATGTCACCCACACAAACGGCAGCTCCCTTACGGATCATTGGAATTACTTTGTTTCCTGAACAACGATGAGTGAAATTCAAACGTCTGGAAGTTACTAACGTATTGTGTTGAAGTACGGAAAAATCCTGAGATATCGGAACAACCATGGAACAACTAGGTACTGTAAATAGTGCTTAACTAAAGGAAACTCCTCGGTCCCAAAAAAACGGGGGACAATAAACGGATTAACCTCGCAGAGGTATTAAGAAAAACTCTGGGTTCTGGAAAAGCCACAGACGAATCAATTGCTGGTGATAAGGTTGAACAAACGGAACTCCCTGGATTCGAAAAAAAGGAGGGGTACGAGACAGCTAACTGTGAGTACTCATCAAAAGGGTTGATATACCGAGACCAGAGCATATATACATGATCATAGTGGATTGTTTTTGCCTTAAATTGTACTGATTATAGAGACTTCCTCTCCTCAATTACAGATAAACAGTCCCTATTTCATTATATTTTTTATGCATCAGGTACCACAAACAGGTCAGACCTATATCTCAAAGTAAAATTACAGCTCAGGTTTTTTTCCCCGTCTTATTGTTGTATTTTTTGCATCCTCAAAAGCGGGGAAAAAAAGTACCGAGAGGGACCAAGAGTTATATTGGGAGAATTCCCCCTTTAGAAGTTTTGAAGATAGTAATTGCCCTAATCTGTGTGAGTGCATAGTATGTATGGAAGAATGTATGTATGAATGTTATGGACAACGTTGTTCTTTTATGAAGATTTTTTGTAGAAATGGAGTAACAGGTGCGAAATATGACATTTTGTAACAAATAAAGTTTATACTTTTATAAGAAAAAGGTCTCGGTCCGTTCAGTAACCATCTTTCACAGTGTCTTTTCTTCTGAGAACACTGTTACCATTTTTTTGTGCCCATTAGGTAGATCGTGATCTGCAAGTCGTTTGTAAAGCTAATGCTGGTAGATCGCCATTGCAAGTCAGGTGTCTCAAGCTTCATCCTGCGGTGCTACTGCAGCCAGACGCTGTAGGCGGGGAGGGACACTCTGGCGTGGCCAGAACACAGACGGCCTGAGGATCCCAGCTTGCATGTTGTCGCTCCGCCGCAAATGTGCCTGAAGGGGACTGGGTGGACAGAGCTCAGTATGATGGCAGCTCAGAAAAAAGAGAAAGTGATGGTGGTCAGGCCAACCATGCTCTACATCTATAGGCCATGCCACAGACAACAGTCAGCAATGTTCAACGGATCTATGTATTATTCCTGGGCTATCTGCACCATCACTGCCAGCACTGCACGGTGAACACCCACCCACACATCCTTTTCACTGACACTCAATGCAGCACAGGCGACTCAGGCAGTAACCAATGGCAGCCACTTAATTATGAAGATATAGTGCACACTGCTCTCTGCCCTTGATCCCTTCTATACACCCCCTGTGTCCAGGAAATATTTCACTGCTCTAATGTTTTGTACGGTCTACACTAGGAAGCACCACAATATCAGCACCTACTCCCTACTCCTAGAGTAGGTGAGGAGAGACAGCAAGGAGAGAGAGAGAGAGAGCACGAGGAGAGAGTGAGGAGAGACAGCAAGGGGGGAGAGAGTGAGGAGAGACAGCCAGGGGAGAGAGCAAGGAAAGGCAGCCAGAAAGTGAGGAGAGGCAGCCAAGGGAGAGAGAGGAGAGACTGCCAGGGGAGAGAGCGGGGAGAGGCAGTCGGAGAGAAAGATGAGAGCCAGCCAGGCAAAAGAAAGAGGAGAGACAGCTTGGGGAGAGAGAGGCGAGACAGCTATGGGAGAGCATGAGTAGAGACAGCCAAGGAAGAGAGTGAGGAGAGACAGCCAGAGGAGAGAGCGAGGAGAGACAGCCAGAGGAGAGAGAGCGACAAGAGACAGCCTAGAGAGCAAGGGGAGACAGCAAGGAGAGGCAGCCAGGGTAGAGAGCGAAGAGAGAGAAGGGAGAGAGCGACGGGAGAAAGCCAGGAGAGAGAGAGAGGAGAGACAGCCCGGAGATAGAGATCTATTGTGCTGTGAGCATTTTGAGTTTATTGTTAAAATTGAACATCTGTATTCAAATTATAAGGTTTATTCAGTAGGAAGATACATGTAGTAGTCCCAGTAATGGTCTGGTTCTTGGGAAAAACTAAGCAAATATCAAAATTATTTAATTGATGGATGTCAATCTGGAGGAGTGGGCATGCCTAGGCAGACTTTGTTTACATGCAGACCACCTAACTAATGCCCACACGTGATTCTGAGCCTCCATAATTAAAAGAACTGAAATGTAATGAATAAAAGGGGCAGTCATGCTGGGGAAAAAGTTCTAGATGATGCTGGGCATCCTCCAACTTGGGAATAAGGCAAGTGGTTCTGACTTGCTGCAGCTTCTAATGCACACTGGTGGAGACTCACGGTGTAAAGTGAAAAAAGAAAATAAGAGTAAACATTTTCAGTATAGTACAACTGTGCAAGAATAAAGGTCAGAGAGTCAGATTGTTAAAGAATATAAACACACTTTCTTTTTTTTGTTTTGTTTTATACTTTTAGGGCCCATATACACTAACGCATCTTGATTAAGCACGCGTTATCATTTATTATATAAAATTTATTTACCTTGAAACTACCAGAGGTGCCACTATCAAACAATTATTGTGTCTAGACAAAAGACTAGACTAGTTAAAATGACTTCTAGGGTTATAAAAACTGATCCGATACATTAACCATATGCAAACTGAAATACCAAGCATACATTTAGATAAAGCTTTAGTAAATTCTCACATTCTAAATAAGCTTTGTTGAACTTTGCTAATGCATAAAAAACAAAACTAAAAGCACACTGTACTCAGTAATATCTGTAGATAATGCAATAGATAGAAAAAAAAACAGTTTTACTTCTGATCTATGGAAATACACACATCTCCTGGTACTCCACTAACACAATAGCTCCAGTTAGTATATCTGTAAAACACAAAAGGTGTTGAGCAACATTGCATGAATGTGCTACGTTTGTAGTGCCATGACGACACACTCCTTTATATTAATGCTTAAAGTGATATTAAAGTCAAAAGGTTGTTAAGCTATTTCAAATGCGGATTAAATCACTTACAATGGATGCTACTCCTTGATGTTTAAAGAAGAACCCCAGAAACATTTTTTAATAACCCTTGCAATGGTGCTGCCCCCACACTGCAAGGGTTAACTTCTCGTTTTTTGTCTAGGTTAAAAAAATAAGTTATACTCACCCAATACTGAGCCAGCTTGTTCTTAGACTGGCCCTTCCAGACCCTCTTCCCCTCCTCTACAGTGGTCTAAGGTCCCGTAAATCATCACGTTTATACACAGTAGACATGTGCGATTCGGTTCATTCCGAAATTCGTTTCGGACGAATTTTTGGAAATTCGGATGCATCCGAATTACAGCTAAGACGAATGCAAACGAATCCAAATTCCCGATTTCCCGAAATTCGTTAGCGGTAGCACGGCCGAAATTCTTATATGGACGAAATTTGTTATTGGCGAATTTCGTTGCAGCAAAATGACATTAGGAAAAAAAAATGACAACTATTTCTCTCTCAACAACAGTTCTTTGGTTAAAAGTTCAGAGGCAATAGTGTAGTGGTTAGAGTACTGGTTTGACATTGTCAAGGTCGCAGGTTCTTATCCAGGGCAGGGAGAATAATGGATAAAGTTTTTTTTTTAATTGGCATTCTCCTAACATTCCTACCAGACCTAAAGGGTCTGGTATGAATTGGGGGGGAACCTCACGTTGTTTTTTTTTCATCTTCTGCAGACTGTAAAAAAAAATTGTTATTGGACACATTTCGTTGCAGCAAAATGACATTAGGAAAACAAATGAATAAGTCCAGACTTTTGACAAAATCCTTTAATTGAAAAAAACAAACAAACAGTCAATTTTAGACTATTCCTTCCTAATAAAAATGTTTTTATAAAATGGCTCCATCGATGTAATCCAGAGTCAATCAGGATACAGGACCCCCGCCGACCCACCAAAATAAAAAAAAGTCCGGCCGCAGACGACCACCCGAACCCGACGAAAACTCGCCGCAAAAATGACATTCAGCCCGAATGTCAACAGATGGGCGGAGCGAGCCATGATGTCACGGCTCGCTCCGTCCATTTGATATTCTCAGCTGTCAAATGCTACATACTGCATGCATACATATCAAATGCTTCTATGGTTAAAAGTTCAGAGTCAATAGTGTAGTGGTTAGAGTACAGGTCTGCCATTGTCAAGGTCACAGGTTCTAATCCAGAGCAGCGGGTATAATGGATAAAGTTTTTTTTTTTTGCTTTTGAATTGGCATTCTCCTAACATTCCTACCAGACCTAAAGGGTCTGGTATGAATTGGGGGGGGGAACCTCAGGCTTTTTTTTTTTTTCCCCTTAATGTCATTTTGCTGCAACGAAATTCGTCCAATAACGAATTTCGTCCATAAATGAATTTTGGCAGGACTACCGCTAACGAATTTCGTCCGAAACGAATTTAATTTTGGACCCGAATCCAAAAAACGAAATAATGCAAAGTCCGAATCAAAACGAAACGAAACAAATTTTTTTTTGTTTCGAAACAAAACACATTTTTTGCTGATGCACATGTCTTATACACAGTGTATAGACATGAAGATGCTGAGGACGATTTCAATGCTGTAGCAGAGAAGACAGGCTGGAGGGAGCGCTGTGACAGCTGGCCGGCTGGGAGCTTCGGGTGAGTATAATTTTGTTATTTTAGCACCTAGACAAAAACGAGCACTTAACCCTTGCAGTGTGGGGGTAGCTCCACTGGAACTGTTAAGAAAAACATTCCCTAGAGTTCTTATTTAAAAGTGTTTGTTTCCTGCAGAATCAGCTGGTCCCCTGTGCACTGGCTCTGATATCTTGTTTTAGGGAGTCTCCTTTCCCTTGCAGGGTTTTATGGACACACCCTTGTGTGTGTTAGTAAGCTGTGTGTGTCTCCACGAACACACAGGTACAGAAAGGAAAGACACTCCCAGCTCTCTCCTCCTCCCTTCTTCCTTCTCCAAGCTAGTGGGTAGACGGCTGCTGGAGGTTGCTCTGTCCCTTGTGATCTTTTACTGGCCAGGAAGTTCCGGGATGCTGTGCTGATAGAGTTGGAGCTGTTTGAAATTGTGAGCAAAAATGTAAAGCAATACTTTGCTGGGTGATGCATATTTCTTTGATCTGGATACATTATTGAACAAATGTTTGAGAGTTTCAAGCTAACTAAACCCAGTGATTTAACTGTTTCCCAAAATAAAGCTTAAGGGCCCGTTTACACCATCTCCAGTGCGTTCCAGCACGGTTAGCTGCTGTGATGCAGTGGATTGCATACCGTCTGGCTCCCTGCGATCTGGAGTGGGGCATGGCGGTGCATTCAAGTCAATTCCCACGCCCCCCCACTACCCCAGCCATTGGATCTCCCTCACCAGAACACGTGGCACAGCAATGTGATTGCACTGGAGCAGAACCACCACACCCCCTCCTGCCCCAAAATGCAGGGAGCCCGACATTATGCAATCCGTGCTGGTACCCATTGGAATTGGTGTGAACAAGCCCTAAGTTAGAAATGTTCACAACATGTTAAAAAAAACCTTAATCAAACATTCCAATGTTGTTTTCTGCAGTATTTTCTTTTATGTTCAGCCTACTAGCATGTGCACAGTAAATGCTACATTCAAGGCATGTTTCTGGCGATATCTGCCTGGGTTTAATTCACGGTCCGTTCGTCAAACTAATCATAAAATCCAGAATTTGTGAACATAGTCTGAACCCCATTGACATTAATGGGGGGTGAATCTTGAAAATCAATTCTGCCCGTTTTCAAAGGATAATAGGTAAGGGATTGTTAAAAACAGGTTATGGGAAGCTGGGCAGTGCCATGGGGGGCATTTACCAATGCAAAAAAAGTTTAAAAAATTGTTTAGCTGGGAGAGGGTTCCCTTTTTATCCAACTTTGCAGTATTCTGTCATAATATATTTTCCATGTGCAATTGATTTTTTTTTACCTGTTACATTATTGCAATGCAGCAGTACCCTAATCTAACTAATTTAACCTTGAAACATGTTTTTATTTTATTATTATTTAAATTTTATATTTTATCTAGCTGTGAAAAGGCCTGAAATGAGGGGTGAAAGTATAAGTGTCAATAGATCCAAAAGCTTATGGAAAGTTTACTCTTCCAAAAACAAAAATCCTCAACTCTGTACCAATTGACCCGTGGCTCCATTTTGCAGTACCACACTGTATTGTATTAAAGGGTTAAAATTTTTTTATCATATCTGTTGTCAACAGCACCATTGTGTTTTGCAACTTCTGCCTGTAGTGTATCAGTTGTGGTAAAAGTACCAGCCATTTGGGTACCACATGCATGAGGAAACACATGACTATGCACCTAAGAGATTGGTTGAAGCATCATCTCAATAATACTGTCTGGAGCAAAATGCTCACACTCAGTGCTGGGCCAAAGTCCTTTGCCACCCAAGATAAAAAGGCTACAGTGCACTCTGTTCCTCCATGAGCTGTAACTAGTTCAGCATCATAGGTTGCAGGTTTTGCCCTTTTAACATCCTTTTGTCCACAGTCATATTCCTCCTTGTCTGTAGCATTCCACCTTTCTCCTTCACGTGAATCACCATTTCCATCTACTGCAACATCAGCTGTCTCAAACAATAGGGAGGAAACTAACTCTGACAATGGTTATGAGAGACTTACCTTGTGGCACATCAAGTGGGGGATAGGGTCAGCTTTGGGCCATGCTGAGTAGGACCCAGTGTTCAGTATTTAGATTTTATTTTATCTGTTTTTATTTGTATTTTTTTAACTTTTTTTTTTCATTGTAAGGCCGCTAGACATGTGTACTGGCAAAAAATGTGTTTCGTTTTGTTTTGATTCTGATTTTGTGTTATTTCGTTTTTTGGGATTCGGGTGTGAAAGTCAATTCGGATTCGGAATTCGGATGAAATTCGTTAGTGGTAGTTCGTTCGTACGTTCGTTTTAGTTTCTTATTCGTTCATTCATTTGTCGTTGCAGCAAAGTGACATTTGAGGAGAGAAAAAAAATGTTTTCCTTCTCTAATGTCACTTTGCTGAAACGAATAAGAAACGAACGTTCGCATGAACTACCGCTAATGAATTTCGGAAATGGAAATTTGGAGTCGTTTACATTTGTTATATCTGTAATTTGGAATTCGGATGCATCCGAATGTCCGAATTTCCTTTCGGAACGAAATGAATCGCACATGTCTAAAGGCCACCCTGCCCAGTTGAGGCAAACACAGGCATGACTGGCAACATATCTTGGGAGCTAGCTTTTAAAAAAAAAAAGAAAGCTCTATGCCCAAACGCCATATTGTCCCTATGCAAACCTTGTTTTAATGTTTTGGAAAGAGTAAAGAAGGGTTAAAGCCCCTGTCAGTTTATTTTGCTCTCTGTGTCCTTTCACTTCCTATCCTTTTAACGCAACAGGAAGTGCGAGGAAATCTCTACCAAGCAAGAGGAATTCCCTTCTCAGACAGATGTCAAAGAAAGAAGTGTACTGCCTCCCTATTGGGAGATATTCCCTGATCTCTTGGTCTGGTGACAGCTGTAAAAATCTGGATTTCCCATGACTTCTGCGACAATGCTCACCATTGACAAATATTGACAGTGAATCAACCTAGATGAGGTACAGTATTGAAAACCTGACATGGGGTTCTAATTTCTTACGCTATCCAAAACTACAAAAATGGTTATACATACATTTCAAGGTAAAATTTCCAATAAAATGGCGTTCATAATTTTCATATCATTAATGTAGGAATGCGTCAACAATTTTAAGATTTATGTTACTGTACACACTGTAGCAACAGTAATACAGATTCTAAGATCAGACATGTTCCAAGGCTTGTTCCCTTTAACGCTGTCAAAAAGATTTTTCACTGTAGCACTTATCTCTACATGAGGCCTGTGTTGCTTATGAAATCTTAAGATAGAAACTGCCTTCTGTCAGATGTGAGAGCCATTAATATCCAGCTATATTTTTATTCCACTTTTGTATTAGCTTATATTTTATTCCACTTTTACTCATCAAATCATACATACCCATTTACTCCTTGAACCCATAAGGTGTTTTAGAATAAATAGAACAACCACAGGAACACCAATTTAAACAAGTCGGCAGAACTGGAATAAGTAAATAAAAATGAAATAGGGTCTTGGAAATGTTTGCCAGCTCTGATTCCTTGTGTGTTGCGCCACTGAAACATTTATTAGGAAAGAAATAATACGTTTCAATTGCTGCAAAATTCTACAGTTTCCTCTCATTCAAATTCCTTCAGCACAACAGTTTAGAAGAACAATGAGATATAACGGCTCATAAAGGGTTTGTTGGCGAATGAATGACTCATGCTGACATTGAGACAAATCAGAGGCATTAACCAATGGCACATCATGATTGAGAGCCCCGTACAAAACCCTTGGAGCTTGCTCTGGTCTAAAAAGGTTTTCAATTCTTCATGGAAATGTAATTGTGCGCTGCTCCCTGAACTGTGCATTTCACAAATGTTTAACTTATTATGCACCCCTTCCTTTTATTTTTTCCCTGTGTATCTGTATAGGCACAAAGCAAAGTATCTATAATTTTTTAATGCACTGCATTTCTCTGGCTAGGCTGATAGCCCATAGAGACAGGAGGAGAGACTCTATTGGCTGCAGCTGCAGGATTGTTCTTGTGGACAAGGTGACTGCCCTTGTGCCTCTTGTCCAACACCCCTTGGAAATGGGTCCTCTACTCAGCTCCATGTGCAGTTCATAGGACTGAGCAGGTCCAGGCATAGGCTAAGACAGGTTCTATTCTGTTTAAAGTATGAAAGCCACACATTCTGATAGAGCCAATCTTCTTCCAAATCAATCTTCTTCCAAACCACCACAATTGGAAATGGATGCATACGGGCTTCAAGACTCCTGAATAACTCTAGTTCTCTTTAGTTCTGCTATTTACGGGTTAAAGTGCAGTCTCTCAGCTTTAAGCTGAGGGTATACACATTCATATTGGAGGAAGGGTTTAGGAATTACGGCACTGTAATATGTAACCGCCTCTTTTTCAAGGGACCAAATGTAAATGGACAATTGACTCAAAGGCTGTTCATCATCAGCTAAAGGGACTGGAGTTGATTCTAGGTTTGGCGTTCACATTTGGAAGCTGTTGCTATTAACCCAAAACATGCCTTCAGAGGAGCTCTCAATGCAAGTGAAATGGGCCATCCTTAGGCTTCAAAAAAAAAAAAACACCAGAGAGAAAGGAACATTAGGGAGTGGCCAAATCAACAGTTTGGTACATTCTGGAAAAAAAAGAACACACTGGTGAGCTCTTCAGCACAAAAAGTCCTAGACATCCAAGGAAAACAACAGTGGCGAATGATTGTAGAATCCTTCGCATGGTAAAGAAAAACTCCTTCGCAACATCCAGCCAAGTGAAGAACACTCTCTAGAAGGTAGGCATATCATTATCCATGTCTACCACAAAGAGAAGACTTCATGAGAGCAAATACAGAGGGTTCACAACAAGGTGCAAACCATTCATAAGCCTCAAGAATAGAAAGGCCAGATTAGACTTTGTGAAAAAAAAATGTTAAAAAAACCCAGCCCTTTTCTGGATCAGCATTCTTTGGACAGATTAAACTAAGATCAACCTGTACCAGAATGATGGAAAGAAAAATTAGGGAGGAGCCTTGGAATGGCTCATGATCCGAAGCATACCACATCATCTGTAAAACACAATGGAGGCAGTGTGATGGCATGCATGGCTTCCAACAGCACTGGGTCACTAGTGTTTATTGATTATGTGACAGAAGACAGAAGCAGTCGGATGAATTCTGAAGTGTAAGGCTCAGATGCTCAGATTCAGCCAAATTCAGCAAAGTTGATTGAACGACACTTCACTTTATAGATGGACAATGACGCAAAACATACTGTGAAAGCAACCCAAGAGTTTTTTAAGGCAAACAAGTGGAATATTCTGCAATGACCAAGTCAATAACCTGATCTCAACACGATCGAGCATGCATTTCACTTGCTGAAGACAAAACTTAAGGCAGAAAGACCCACGAACAAACAACCATAGACAGCTGCAGTAAAGGCCTGGGAAAACGAGGAGGAAACCCAGCGTTTGGTGGTGTCCATGCATCCCAGACTTCAAGCAGTCATTGCCTGGAAAGGATTCTTGACCAGGTATTAAAAATATACATTTTATTTATGATTGTGTTAATTTGTCCAATTAAATTTGAGACTCTGAAATAACGGGACTGTGTATGAAAATGGTTGCAATTCCTAAGAGTTTCATATGATGTTTTTGTTCAACCTCTTGAATTAAAGATGAAAGTCTGCACTTCAATTGCATCTCTGCTGTTTCATTTCAAATCCATTGTGGTGGTGTACAGAGCCAGAATTATGAATTGCAGGCCATTTATGAACATTTATAATAGACTGGTTCCATCACCTCAACTCACTTACCTGAAAATAGTTAATGACTCTGCTGCCTTTTGCTTTTTCTGCACATATGAATATAATAGACCCGTGATAAGAGGTGACATTCATAAGTGGAGTGAACCACACAATGGATTAGTCATTGTTCTTCTTACTGTCTTACTCTCGGACCACTGAATACGTATTGCACTGACCCTTCCTCACCCATTCATTATCATTGTGAATGATAAATAGAAATTAAATATGCTGGTCTCCTATCATTTACAATCATGAGTTTGCAAAAAAATCAATGGATACTTTTATTTTAAACCAAACAAGGCATAACATTTATTATTTGTTCACAAATCTTTAATAAAAATTGCGACCTCCAGACCTTAGTTAGTTATCTCTATCCTAGAAACCATGAACTATATTAACATTTATCAGCAACATCAAAAGGCTTTAATTTGATGAGCTGCTTAAACTCCAAATTCTTGCTCAGCAGTGAATCAATATGCTGAAAGGTATGAAAAATAAGTCCACGCTTCTTTATCTCGTGAAGGATGTCATCCTAAGAAAGAGGTGATTGGGGAGGGGAGGACAAGGGCAGACAGTGACCTCCACTCAGTCGTAAATCAGCTACTGAATTAGATCATCTAAGAAAGAGGTACAGTATACATAAAGCCTTTTATAGATCCATTGTCTGACATGACTGCCTCTGGTGACTTAACTGATAGAAACTACTTATTTTTCTTTGACGGTGCACAAAACCACAATGAATTGGCTTTTAGTACAACCCCCTTCTTAAAAACCAACAAAGGAACGGCATTTTGTGTATTTGCAAAGCAATGTCATTTGTATGATGAAAACAAGCACTGATGTCATTTGCATTGTGAGTGATTTTGTTTCTTTGATTTGAAGCGGAAAAATGATCTCCTTACCAGTTTTAATACAACACAATCCACAATATAAAATCATTCCTTTCCTTTCCAAACTGTATGTGCATATTCAGCATATTTAGGTTTTTTTTTCATAACTGATTACAGAAAATTGAATGGCATTGTGAATTTGAAGTGTCACACAAAGCTTTTATATGCACAATGTAAATATTAATATGTATTTAATTTGCATACATCACATATTTTGCTCACACCTGCCTAGTCGCTACAGTCCCTAAGAGTGGTTAGTATTCAATTGGTTGCTATATGTTGTTTGGGAATTTACTAAGTCCCTGTTCACACCTAGGCGTTTTGTTGCTAAAAGCTTAGCATGACAAAACACTCAAGACAAGGATTCTATTTGCTTGTCTTAAGCGTTATGCTTAAAGTGACATTAAAGTCAAAAACATTTTTCCCTCCCCCCAATGTTAATTAAAGCACTTACCTTAAATGATGTTTCGTAATCCGATCTTCTTCTTTCCTGTCGTTTTCAGCCTTCTCTCCTGCGCTGCTGCAGGTTTCCGATCCAGCGCTGACTCCTCTGTCCTTGCTGGCACTTCCTGTCCCATGGTGTCTGCATGCGGGTGCACGCGTCCATATACTTACCTTGTGTCTCTCCTCGTCTCCCGGCCGAAAATGTGAACTGTGCATGCGCCCGCCCCAAGATGCTTTGCGGCCGCCCGAGAATTTTCAAATTTTCGGACGGGAGCGCGCGGGGAAGACACAGGTAAGTATTAACCTCTTTTAAAGTGTTTTTTTTTTTTTTTTACACTTTTTGCATATATCTACTGCTTGCTAGCAGTAGATATATGCAAAAAAACCGGAGGTTTTAATATCCCTTTAAGACGAGGAATCCCATTAATTTCTATGGTTCCTGTTCACACTTGAGTGTTTTGTCCCAGGCAGAAAAATACCTGTCCCTAGAAAAAGTACATGAGCTACTTATTTGGTAGATGACAGCGCTTTTTTGGTCCCATAAACTTCAATAGAAAATGCCTGGAAATACTCGTTATAAGAGTTTTGTCGTGCAAAGTTTCCCAATGAAGTCTATGGAATCAAAAAGCACTGTAAAACTGCCAAAAAGTAGTTCATGTACTTTTTCCAGCAGCAGGCGTTTTTCTGCTTGTGACAAACCACCCAGGTGTGAACGGGGACTAAAATGATATTCTTCCTGCTGATGAATAAACTTTCTGCCACTTCTTTCTACACTTTAGAGGTATGTTTATAAAGGAAGGCAGTAGAAGGGATTTTCACCAAACATTCACTGGCATTGAACTATGCACTGCCATGTAAAACACATGTATCTGAAATATTTACTTACAGTGAATGTTTGGTGAATGTCAGATTCATTGCTTAAAAAATATGCCCTACGTGTGAACTTTTGCCAAAATAGCATTAGTTAGCAAGATTTTTTCTGCATACAAATAAATAAGAATATTTATTCACTGGCATTGAACTATGCACTGCCATGTAAAACACATGTATCTGAAATATTTACTTACAGTGAATGTTTGGTGAATGTCAGATTCATTGCTTAAAAAATATGCCCTACGTGTGAACTTTTGCCAAAATAGCATTAGTTAGCAAGATTTTTTCTGCATACAAATAAATAAGAATATTTATTCACTGGCATTGAACTATGCACTGCCATGTAAAACACATGTATCTGAAATATTTACTTACAGTGAATGTTTGGTGAATGTCAGATTCATTGCTTAAAAAATATGCCCTACGTGTGAACTTTTGCCAAAAATATCATAAGAAAAGGAAGAGTTGATCTTATGATTTCTTTTTTCTTGACTTACAAGTCATAATGTGCAGGTGTATGTGTTTTTGTGTGTGTTTTTTTTAAAGGAGTTTTAAAGTGCCAGCTTTTACTATCCTGTTATAACATCAGCATTGTGATATGAATACATAATACAGTTGTTTTTGATAATGCAATCAAAGAAAACTTGACAAAGTCCCATTTAGGGTGTATTCACATCAAGGAATTGCGTTATTCCATGTGATTACCGCACAACGCACCTACCGTGCTTTGCAGTGCAGGAGGTGCTTTGCGCTACCATTCATTTGAATGGCACCCCAAATGCACCTCCAGTCGCAATGTCTGAATTCAGTTCTTTTTGTTTGAGCCAAACCTCAACCGTGTTGCAGCGTGATCAAGCGTATTGCAGCCAGAGTTGCATTTGTGGTGCAATTCAAATGAATGGCAGAGCAACGCATCTCCCGCACTATAACGTACAGTAGGTGCATTTTGCAGTAGAGTGTGTAAATGGAATGGAACTGTGTGATTAACGCAGCGCTACGGTGTGAATCAACTCTTATGTCATGAGTGCTGCTTTCTGTCTGCCCATCACTTATAACACCTTTGTGGATACCAGTGTGCTTCGCTTCTCTTTCCCTGCTGCTTAATGTGGTACTATCTTGATTCCTCAAGATTCTCTCAAGACTACTGTACATAGCCCATCATTTATTGCTTCCAGCAAGCAATGATTATGTTACATTATTCAGGCACTGAGTTTTAGTTCAGAAAGCAGGCTCTGCGAGAGTATTGACACAAGTAGATTAAGTTATATTTAAAGCTGCAAGTTCATGCAGATATGTATTTATTTAAAAAAAAAAAAATAAGTGTTCTTTTGACTTGGTATCAGCCTCTTGCATCTCACTGTACAGCAGAGCTCAGACAGTGTTGCAGTGCTCATGGGCCAACTAGGAACATGGTAACAGAATATGAGAGCATATAATGGGGGCACCCAGATCCCACCCCTTCTCCTGAATGAGTAAGGGGTAGTTGTTACTCCTACTCATTTACCAAATAAATAGTAAAATTGTAAATAAACACACAAAACCGTAAAAATTGCCCACCGACACGACCAATCCCAATAAACCCTCACCGTAAAAATACAGCTCTGACCCAAATGCCAACAAAGGGGCGGAGCGAGTTGTGACATTCAGACTGACCCCGCCCCTTTGTTGACAAATGTCAACAAAGGGGCAGAGCTAGTCATGACATCACGGAACTTGCTCCACCCCTTTGTTGACAGTTGTTGACAAAGAGGCAGAGTGAGTTGTGACATCACAAAACTTGTCCCCCCCTTTGTTGCTCAGTCCCTTTGTTGACATTTGGGTCAGAGTTGTCATTTTGAGAATTTGTCAGGATTAGTTCTGTCAGCGGGTGTCGTGTATTTTTTCTTTCGGCAAGTCAGCTGCCATTCTTCATGGTGATTGACGAGTATCTACATCGCTGGACAACATGATTGATCTTGGGATTACATTGATGGACATCTTTTTTTCTTTTTTTATAAAAGACTTGTCAAAAACCTTTGTTGTGGTTTTTTTTCCAAAGAAAGGACTTTTTTTTACAGTGTGGTGTGTTTATTTACAATCATACTGTATTTGGTAAATGAGTGGGGGTAACTACTACCCCTTACTCATTCACAAGGGGGGGCGGCATCTGGGTGCCCCCTGTCTGCAGACCCCCACAACCACTGAGCCAGGGTTGTAAGGAAGATGCCTTGCCCTCATCAACATGGGGAAAGGTGCTTTGCCAGGGGGGATTTAGAAATCCAGATGCATCCGAATGTCTGAATTTGCTGATATTCATCTGAATTATAATTCAGAACCAAATGAATCGCACATGTTTGCTACATCACTACAATTTGCAAATACTGTGAGAAAAAAATATTGTTTTCCAAATGCTACAAGGATGACAAAACACATCCTTGCATGCCAGCGGTGCCCTAAAGACATTAAAAATAATTTATGGAATTAAATGTGCCATAATGAAAGTGCAAGTAGCTTTTCCCTCCAAAGTTCTCCTTCCCGAAATACTCTTTCTGCTGCTTCTGTATAATCACAAAGTGCTCCTTCACCAGAAGCATCTTAAAGTAAGGAAGTGTTGCAAACCACTGCCTCAAAAAATACATAAAACCCCTAATTTATAGATAAAATAAGAAATAAAATAGGAGAAAAAAGACAAATATGAATAGGAAGAAAAATGGTGGTGGTCCTTACAACCCCAATGCCATGTATCCATATCCTATGGGCATAAATATTGCCAGTTACTTTTCTTTTTATTTGCAGTTGCTGCTAAGGGGCAGGTCTGATTTTTTTTTATGTTGATGGTTTCTTGCTTTTTTTGTTACTTTTGAGGGAAAGAGGGGTGGTTACCGGTTCTCATGTATTGTTGGAACGTTCTTAACATACACAGACCTTGTTATTCCATTTGTAACAAAAAAATAAGTTTTAAAAAGCAAGTTTAGTTTATTTACTGAATAAGCTGTACTTTTATTTCAAGCATAATACTTTTACATGCAGTGGATTTCATGATCCCAGTGTAACAAAATTACTTTAAATTTGTAAAACTACTCCATGCTGCATTTTTTTCATTTTTTTTTTTCATTTCCATTCTTTTTCAGGGAAAAAACGTTTTGTTTTTTTATGCCTTCAAAATTTCCTGAAAATGTTTGTTCTCTAGTTCAAAAAGGTTCTCTAGTTCAGACAGGACGCACACCAAGTATTAAATTGAAAGGGCCAGATTTTTAAATATTTGCAATAGTTGTCTGCAATGGTTGGCAAATAAGAAACTTTAATAAGAAAATATTATAGTTGTGCTAAAGTTGTTTTTTACTGGCATATTTCACCAGTTTTCAAGAGGAAAATCCTATTCTTTCTTTGATAGATAGAGGGGGTGGAAATCTATTATGCTCTTTGTGCTACAGAACTTCCCATTATTCACATTTTGAGACTGAAGAGGCTAGGGAATGTATTTGATTTCATCTTCATGAAAGCAGTCTTTTTTATCATTGGTTATTGGGACATTTTCATACCAAAACAAGGGAATATCTTGAGTCAACTGGGTTTTGACAGCAGGGTACAGTTGGTCCAGGGAAAGTGCTTTTTATTGTCCTCAACTGTCATACAACCATAGAGAGCGATTTCTCCCTGAGATGGAAATGGTTGCCTATACCTTTATGAAAGTCCCACCAGGTTTAACAGCTTATTGTGCTTTGAAGGCATGCGTTAACTGTTTCAAAAAGTAAACTTATACCATAAGTGGAACTTAAATACAGCAAATGGAATAAAATATAACATCAGATTTTATCACTTTTTCCTATGTTTCTAGCATTCCCCTACTAGGCTACAAATCTTTGGGCCTAATTCTTTGATACAAGCATTTTAAATATAGCATTCTTTTTCTATATTCCACTACTTCCAGGCTTTGCTAAGAGGGAGTCAGTCAAATTCTAGAAATCATATTTCTATGCATAAGTGTACCTGTAATTTGGCCACCAACTATATGGCATCTTTGAAAGTTTCTTTATACTGCTTTGAATAGCAGAGCACTAACTGACACATCTCTTCTAATTGGCAATTGACCTAGTAGCAGCTTTTATAACTGAATTCTAAAGCCTGATTAAACATTCATTTTAAATCAGCTAAATAAATTCCAGGTGCTTCAATACAAATACAATGTTTAATGTTTTGCAGTTTGTTTTCTGTCTAAAGCAGTCAGAACCTAAGTAGAAGAGACTGTTTCCTGCAAGCAGCTGCATAGAAAAACCCTTTCTCTCTATGGGTAGCAGTGGTCTCATTGCAGAGGTCCAACACATCCCCTACTAAGAGTAATTCTAGAAATCATATTTCTATGCACAAGTGTGCCTGTAATTTGGCCACCAACTATGTGGCATCTTTGAAAGTTTCTTTGTACTGCTTTGAATAGCAGAGCCCTAACTGACACATCTCTTCTAATTGGCAATTGACCTAGTAGCAGCTTTTATAACTGAATTCTAAAGCCTGATTAAACATTCATTTTAAATCAGCTAAATACATTCCAGGTGCTTCAATACAAATACAATGTTTAATGTTTTACAGTTTGTTTTCTTTCTAAAGCAGTCAAAGCCTAAGTAGAAGAGACTGTTTCCTGCAAGCAGCTGCATAGAAAAACCCTTTCTCTCTATGGGTAGCAGTGGTCTCATTGCAGAGGTCCAACACATCCCCTACTAAGTTAGATCTACAGCTTGGCAATTTAATTTTCAAAGCTCATGCTCCACCTAATTAGACTGCTCTGTTTTAGCACGTTGTGCGTAGGACATCTGCAATAAGATACAGTATTTTTCCATCTATAAGATAGGAAAATGTATAGGACGCCCCCCACTTTTCTTACCCAAAATTCAGAAATCAATATTTTCCATGCTCTTTTGCATAACTGATTACATCCAGTTTACATTTTGCAGAGTAAGACAGCTGCTTACTGGTACCGGTATTTACCGGTATTTTTTGTGTTTTCTGAAATTTTTATGGGCTCCCTGTTGCATCTGTACACTGGCTACACGCTCTCCGCCGCATCAGCTGACGTCGGGTACATAGGCTCATGATTGGAGGAAACCTGTTAGCTTGTCTCTGCAATCGGAGGTTTCACTCGTGAGGCTAGTTTGCAGAGGTATCGGCAGTTTCGCAACCGCGGTTCCCCTCTCGGCCCCCCGTGTATAAGACGCCCCTCCATTTTTGGGTAAATATTTTTAAGAAAAAGTATAGTCTTATACACGGAAAAATACAGTAACTGCTTCCTCAAGGAGAGCAAGGGTCCCACTCTGCACTTGCTGGCAGTGGAGAGACTTTTTCCACCTTCTGTTTTGATGCACCAGAAATGTATTTAACTAATACAAACTGAAATTTCAATTGGGCATTAAATTATCATTTATGTCACAGTTAAACTCCTTTTTTTATTTTGGGTATGTGTTTTTAGACTTTTGGGCATTATGGAGTAGAAAATATAGAAAATATAGTAGAAAACTGTTTCCATTGGCACATGGAATAGTTTTTCTCCCTTTTTAAAAAAAAATATTTAATCTTTATTTTTTATTATTTATCAGACATTTAACAAACATTTAACAATTGTTGAGGCATCCCATATATTTCACATAAAACCGTGTACATATACATATGTTTACCTTGCGCTTTCCTCTATGGTTCTCCTCCCAATATTAATCTTTTCTCTCATGTTAAGGGCATATACTAGGTGGGGTCCCAGAACCACAGAGGTGAGTAGCTCAACAACCTCAACTATATACCTAAACAAACAAAAATGAGAGGGGAAGAAGAAAAGAAAAAAAAAAGGGGAGGAGAATAGAGGGAAGGGGGAGGGGAGTGCAGAGATTCACATCTAACTTGTTGTATTCTTTATACCCTTTTATTTATTTAATAACTAGTCAATTGCTAGAGAGGGTGGTGGGTCTAACGGCTCTCCAAGGGGCCCATGTGGCTTCGAACAAGTGTGTCCGTTCTTGTCTTGCCATTGTAAGTTTTTTCCATCAGGCATAGGTATTCTACTTTGGTTATCCATTCTGTAATTGTAGGTATTGTAGCAGTGTTCCAGTATTTAGGGATCAAGAATTTTGCAGCGTTCAATAAATGTGGTAATAGCATTTTCCTATATCTGGCATGGGGTATGTCTGAGAGGTGTAGTAGGCACACCCATGGGTCATTAGGGGTTACTTGTTGGGCCGGGGCTTTTCCCCATTGGAGTTGTCATTATAGCCTCAGAAAGTTCTTGTTCAGTTATTGGAGCCTCTAAGGACAACATTGTGGTCTGATCGATCTTGGGTAGGGGAAGGGTAGCCAGGTACCTTTTGTATTAGGGTGTCGTGTCATTTTTTAAATTGTTTGGAGGGGTTAGATCTTACACTATATAATTTAGAGTAAAATTCACTAAAAATTTGGGCCATCTCCTTCGTGGAGTACGTAAGAGAGTCGGTCACAGTCTTGAGTTTGGGGATAAAACCTGCATTTTGGCGAACTCGAAGCATGCGTGCCAGTCGCCTGCCTGGTTTATTCCCAAACTCATAAGTCTGTTGAGACAGATAATTCACAGATCTAGTGTAGTTGGCTTGCAACGCCCTACGTAGTTCTTCACGTGCTTCACCTAGCTCCCTAAGAAGATCTTCTGCCAGGGATAATTTGTGTACCCTTTCTAAAGTGGTTATCTTGTGCGTCAGTTCCATGATTTTGCGGGTGTGTTCTTTTTTTTACGTGCACCGTGTGCGATAAATTTCCCCCTTATCGTTGCCTTATGGGCTTCCCAGAGTATCCCTGGAGAGATAGACTCCGTGTAGTTTTCCCTAAAATAGAGATTAAGATCTTCTTTAATAGCTGACTCAACCTTTGGGTCAGCCAGTAGCTGTTCATTGAGTCTCCACCTATACGGAGATCTAATCTCTCCCGGTCTCTCTAGGTGGATGGATATGGGGGCGTGATCTGAAATTGTGGCCGTGTGTATATTAGCTTCCCTAAGCAAGTCTAAATGTCTGTGCTCCAAAAATATATAGTCTATGCGGGCATACATATTATGCACCGGGGAATAAATCGTGTAATTTTTTTCATAAGTATGTAGTATACGCCAAGTATCAATAAATTGTAATCTGTGTAGATGTGTTTTAAGCTTGGAAATTTGTTTATAGGTTATATGTGATCGGCCAGATGAAGAGTCTAATGAGGGATCCATATGTATATTAAAGTCCCCCGCCAATATCATTTTACCTACTTGAAAATCCCTCAAATAACTTAATATTTGAATTAAATACGGTACCTGTGATTGATTTGGACCGTATATATTTGCCAGGGTATATGTCTGTTGCCCTATCTCTCCCTGTAGGTAGATGTATCTCCCGGCCGAGTCGATCTTCATTTTCAATACACCCTAAATGGTAGGCGCCTATGGATTCCAATGGCGACCCCACTTTGTTTACTGGATGGTGACGTACTGTAGTACCATATGGGGTATTGTTGGGAATACAATTTAACTTGTGACGTGTGTGCTATATGTGTTTCTTGAAGGAACACTATATCCCCGTCTAGCATTTTCAGTTCTCTATATAGAGCATGTCGCTTTGACGGGGTATTTAACCCCCGGACGTTATAGCTAATTAATTTGATGTCTTCCATTGATTGACAACTTGTTTGCCTCTCTCCTCATAGCCACCACTAGGACTCTCTGCGTTACTAGGAAGGGGTATAGGTATAGACATGGATAGGGAATGAAAAAAAGTCTGGGGAAAAAAAGAAAAAGAAAAAATAAAGTTATAAAATACAATACATTTAAACAACATATAAACAAAGAGGGGATCGAAAAATAATCCCCGTTCTCGATCTTCAGTGTGATATGTCTTATAGACAGAACACTGAGGTACCACTTTATCTAAACAGGTTCTCTTGGAACCAAATTCACAACTTGTGGGGTACGTGGCAGGATCACCTAAGGGAACATCGATCCAGCCGACTCCAGAGTAGCCCAGGATGCCAATGCCCCTTATTGCATCCATAGCCACCCAGTCCGTCACATACCCGCATTAACTTAATTACGTTGGTTTGCTTCAAGATATATCAAATTTATCATTATACATAATCACCAACACTTCGTAGAGAGTCCATCCCGGTCTCGGCCTGATGTAACTGGCCTTTTTCCAATTCCGACCACAGCCTTCTGCTGAATTTTAGTTTTCATGGTTCCTGAGGGGCAAACAGTTAAGCGGTGGCTACTGGCCTCCATTGTTGGTCTTGTAGCGGTGTAAAAGTTTGCAAAACTTCGTACCAATCGGGTAAATTTGGGGCCTTGACCTGTAAGGATTCACAGAAAGCCTCCAATTCCTCCGGGAATCGGAGGACTGACGTCTTGCCCGCTCTTCTTGCGACCAAACAAGCAGGGAAGCCCCAACGGTATTGAATATCCTTGGAACGGATCAGATCCAGCAACGGGCGTAATGCCCTACGCCTACTGAGAGTCCCTCTGGCCAGGTCTGGGAAGATTTGTAGGTGAACACCCTTAATTTCTATCTGTGGTCTTTCCCGGAGCTGTGACATGATGAGTTCTTTATCTGAATGGTAATGCAACCGGCATATTACATCTCTTGGTGTCTCAGTCTGTAGCCCCCGTGGGCGAGGTATTCTATATGCCCTGTCGAGTAGGAGTGGGGTGTTAAGTATCCTGCCCAACACCGGGTTGAAAACATCCCGCAGGGTAGTCACCAGGTCTACGTCCGTTGTCGTCTCGGGGAGGCCTCTCACCCGCAGGTTGTTGCGGCGCCCCCGATTATCCTGTTCTACTAAACGGTAGGCTAATTCCCGCTGCGTCTTTACTGCGGATTGAAGCTGGTTCTGTAGCGTTACTATGGCTGCAGCATGTCTATCTAGTCGGCTTTCAGTCTCTTCTACCCTGTGGAGCAGGTGAGTGACCTCATCTCTAAGCGCTTGTATATCCGCCTTCAGAGAGGTTTCGAGTGTTCGCAACATATCTGCCAGATCCTGTTTCGACGGGAGGACACGCATTAGTTCGTCCAGCGGTACCGCCCCCCGGGGCTCCCGCTCTTGCTCGTCCCCACTCTCCGA